>NC_143049.1:25625000-25925000 GCF_057628025.1 Oncorhynchus mykiss
GGAATCAGTGAGAAAGATGCCCGTCCCTCCTCCCTCCTCGTTAACACTGAGTTCCCTGTGTCCTCGCTAGGCCTCTAGGGAACACTCCTAATCTCCTCAACACCCATACGAGGGGAGAGAATACTTACGTCTCTCTGTGTCTCTCTGTGGCTCTCTCTGTGGCTCTCTCTGTGGCTCTCTCTGTGGCTGTCTCTGTGGCTGTCTCTGTGGCTGTCTCTGTGGCTGTCTCTGTGGCTGTCTCTGTGTCTGCACTAGAGGTCGACCGATTAATCGGAATGGCCGATTTAATTAGGGCCGATTTCAAGTTTTCATAACAATCAAAATCTGTATTTTTGGACACCGATTTGGCCCCTTTTTTTACACCTTTATTTAATCTTTATTTAACTAGGCAAGTCAGTTAAGAACACATTCTTATTTTCAATGACTGCTCAGGAACGGTGGGTTAACTGCCTCGTTCAGGGGCAGAAGGACAGATTTTTACCTTGTCAGCTCGGGGGATTCAATCTTGCAACCTTACAGTTAACTAGTCCAACGCTCTAACCACCTGATTACATTGCACTCCACAAGGAAACTGCCTGTTACGCGGATGCAGTAGAAGCCGAGGTAAGTTGCTAGCTAGCATTAAACTTATCTTATAATAAAACAATCAATCAACCATAATCACTAGTTAACTACACTTGGTTGATGATATTACTAGTTTATCTAGCGTGTCCTGCGTTGCATATAACCGATGCGGTGCGTATCGTTGCTCCAATGTGTACCTAACCATGAACATCAATGCCTTTCTTAAAATCAATACACAGAAGTATGCATTTTTAAACCTGCATATTTAGCTAAAAGAAATCCAGGTTAGCAGGCAATATTAACCAGGTGAAATGGTCACTTCTCTTGCGTTCATTGCACGCAGAGTCAGGGTATATGCAACAGTTTGGGCCGCCTAATTTGCCAGAATATTACGTAATTTTGACATAAAGTTGAAGGTTGTGCAATGTAACAGGAATATTTAGACTTAGGGATGCCACCCGTTAGATAAAATACGGAACAGTTCCGTAATTCACTGAAAGAATAAACGTCTTGTTTTCGAGATGATAGTTTCCGGATTCGACCATAGTAATGACCAAAGGCTAGTATTTGTGTTTTTTATTATATTTCAATTAAGTCTGATTTGATATAGCAGTCTGAGCAGTGGTAGGCAGCAGCAGGCTCGTAAGCATTAATTCAAACAGCACTTTTGTGCGTTTGCCAGCAGCTCTTCGCTGTGCTTCAAGCATTGAGCTGTTTATGACTTCAAGCCTATCAACTCTCGAGATGAGACTGGTGTAACCAATGTGAAATGGCCAGCTAGTTAGCAGGGTGCGCGCTAATAGCGTTTCAAATCGGTGACGCAACTCGCTCTGAGACTTGGAGTAGTTATTCCCCTTGCTTTGCATGGGTAACTCTGCTTGGCTGTTGTCGTTGTGTTCCTGGTTCGAGCCCAGGTAGGGGTGAGGAGAGGGACTGAAGCTATACTGTTACACTGGCAATACTAAAGTGCCTATAAGAACATCCAATAGTCAAAGGTTAATGAAATACAAATGGTATAGAGAGAAATAGTCCTATAATAACTACAACCTAAAACTTCTTACCTGGGGATATTGACGTCTCATGTTAAAAGGAACCACTAGCTTTCATATGTTTTCATGTTCTGAGCAAGGAACTGAAACGTTAGCTTTCTTACATGGCACATATTGCACTTTTACTTTCTTCTCCAACACTTTGTTTTTGCATTATTTAACCTCTTGAACCTCTGGGGGCAGTATTTCATTTTTGGATGAAAAACGTTCCCGTTTTAAACAAGATATTTTGTCACAAAGATGCTCGACTATGCATATAATTGACAGCTTTGGAAAGAAAACACTCTGACGTTTCCAAAACTGCAAAGATATTGTCTGTGAGTGCCACAGAACTAATGCTACAGGCGAAACCAAGATGAAATTTCATACAGGAAGTGAGGAAGTTTGCCATGTTTCTGTCGATATTATGGAGTTAATTTGGAAAAAAGTTCAGTAATGACTGAATTTTCTGGTTTTTTTCTTAGCCAAACGTGATGAACAAAACGGAGCGATTTCTCCTACACAAATAATATTTTTGGAAAAACTGAACATTTGCTATCTGAGTCTCCTCATTGAAAGTTCTTCAAAGGTAAATTATTTTATTTGAATGCTTTTCTTGTTTTTGTGAAAATGTTGCCTGCTGAATGCTAGGCTTAATGCTATGCTAGCTATCAATACTCTTACACAAATGCTTGTGTAGCTATGGTTGAAAAGCATTTTTTGAAAATCTGAGATGACAGTGTTGTTAACAAAAGGCTAAGCTTGTGAGCCAATATATTTATTTCATTTCATTTGCGATTTTCATGAATAGTTAACGTTGCGTTATGGTAATGAGCTTGAGGCTATAATTACGCTCCCGGATACGGGATTGCTCGTCGCAACAGGTTAAACCAAATTGAACATGTTTCATTTTTTATTTGAGGCTAAATTGATTTTGATGTATTATATTAAGTTAAAATAAGTGTTAATTCAGTATTGTTGTAATTGTCATTATTACAAATAAATAAATAAAATCTGCCAATTAATCGGTATCGGCCCTTTTTTGTCCTCCAATAATCAGTATCGGATTGAAAAATCATAGCATTGAAAAATCATAATCGGTCGACCTCTGGTCTACACCTCCTTTGCTCTCACATCGTGGTGTTGAGAAAAGGCCTCTGCTGTGAAGTGCTGTGTTTTCTCCACTGGTTGACAGTGAATTGATTTAGCGTTCCAGGTTAGTCCCCCTGAAGGTCGTCGTGGCAGTGTGTGCTGCTCTCCAAGTCCTGTTCATCTAAAAAGCTTTTCATGTGGCCTGGTTAAGCAGATTATTTCTTTAGGTGGATTGAGATCAAATGGGGCGACAGAGGTAGACCTAGCTACTCCTCATTGCCAAGCCTCTCTTCCCCCCAGTTCAAACTCAGCAAAACCTTGCCACTAATATAGGTCAAACTATTCCAACCTCATCTGAAACGGGGTCCTACTAAGTGCTTTGAGGGGCTCTGCTCGACCCTAACGATTGAAGTAACGAGCAAACATCCAGTCTAAGTAATTACAGATATTTGTAGAATCTACTCTGCCTCCTGTTTTTAATCTTTTCATTCTTGATTGGATCAGAGACCCACAACTGCACTTAATAAATCTGAATGTAACATTGTGTGTTGAGTGGGACCCCTTCCAGGAAGGGTATGCTTGTCCCTGTGGCCGGGAGCTCACGAGGGAGGGGGGGGTAGGGTTGGACTTGAGGGGCTAGCTCCTGGCTGTATGTCATGTGGAAGAGGAAGCCTCTGAGATATTGAGTCCTGTCTGATGGGGTTCTGAGGTTACATTCCAAATGGCACCATTTTCCCTACATAGCAGTGCACTATATAAGGATTAGGGTGCTATTTGGGAGACATTGTCTGCGGGCTGACTGGCCTGGTACCGAGGTGACGAAATAGGGGTGTTTGAGAGAGAGACGGGTTTGGAGGACAGAGTTCTATAGCTGAGAACTATAGCTAGCTCAACTGGTTCATTGTGGCTGTGTTTTTGTGCCGTGTCATTGTGATTTAAAACGAGACATTACCGTTCCTCTTAACCCCCTTTCTCCGTTTCCTCAGATCAGTCTAACAGGAGTTATTGCTGACTACAGTCTCTCTATCACACAGTGTAACACTGGAAAAGGGCAGCCTGGTTGTAAATTGAGTGAATAAGTAGTAAGTAGTAGTTCCCACTGAGGACCTGTACTTAAGATTCCGGATGAGCTTATAGTCGCACGCGCACACACGGAGGAATGTAACGCACTTGACTTCAGGACTAAGCACAAAGCCATGCCTGCAGAGAGTAATGAACCTAGGCTAGGTAATAGGCATATCTTGTTACTGACACAGGCCCTGGCTATGTCCCAAATGGTAGCCTATATAGTGCACTACTTTTGACCAGCCTCTATGGGCCCTGGTCAAAACTAGTGCACTATATAGGGAATAGGGTGCCATTTGCGGGACACAGTTGGCCCCTCTGCCTGTCATTATTTATCTCCATTTCAAATGGCACCCTATTCCCTATATAGTGCAGTACTTTTGACCAGAGCCCTATGTAGGGAGTAGGGTTGCTATTTAGGACACAAGCATGTGCATGGTGTACGTGACCTTGTGTGGTCGCCGATTTTCATAATATATGAACTTGACTTTAGATAGCTACCCAAATTTGTAGCGAGATTTGTCAAAATTGATTTGTGGGTAATTTGAGTCATGACACAACGTTGTTCTAATGTTAATTTGTGTTGTGCAGCTCCATTGCTTCACATCTCTGCTGTGTCTGGAAGGCTCTGTTCCCTCACACCACCATGTTTCTCAATCCCAGTTTACACACAGGGTGTTTTACACTACCAAAATATGAAGTAAGATCTTCTTCTACATCTGTTTACATTATTGGAGGTAGTGTGGGCCATGGCCAAAGCTTTATGTGTGTCTAGCTAATAGTCTACCTCACCGGTTGAGTTGTCAGCCTTCTGATCAGATAAACAGTAAAGGCGAGCATAGACTGGTCAAAATGAAAAAGCGTGCCATTTGTGGGACAGCCTGTTGGAGGGCAGGTACGGTAGAGTGAACGAGTCCTCCAGAATCAACCATGCTAGAGTTGTTCTCGCCAAAGAAATGGTACCTCAGAGAGTTCTATTGTCATGAAGGTCTCTGCTGTTTGTCTTGGCCTAGATGAGACTGGCTGTGCTCAGTTAGCTATTTCTAGACCATGATCAGTTTACTGGAGCCTGGTCCAATCCCAAACTCTTTCACCCCCTAGCAGACTCCTCAGATACCTCCCAAATGTCACCCTATTCCCTATATAGCCTAGTGCACAACTTTCGACGAGGCTCCATAGGGTGCATGTTAAAAGTATTGCACTATATAGGGTGCAATAGGGAATCCTTTGTACATTACAGTAGGGTTGGCGTGCTGCTAGGTCAGGAGAAAGAAGTATGTAAGGGGATTTCTCTGGATTGTATTATGTTGTAATGTTTGTTAATCTCCCCCCAGATAGTTGCAGTAGCTTTGTCTTCATTTTGTCAGCTCCCAGCCACGTTGCCTAAGTAACTTACTGTCCTCCATCTGTCAACGCAACACACGGAGAGGCTCTCCCTCCATGCTTAATCCTAAATCTACAGTCACTTAATTATGCTCTCAGATGTGTGTGTGTGTACACGCACGTGTTTCCCCCTCCAATTTGTTCTCTGCATGAATTCAGACCAGAAAGAGAGCACTGCAGCAAAACTAGTTCTCAGGGCTATACTAAAACCTCATGGCAGTGCAAGTTTTTGTCAGTCATAGAGTAAACTACATGCAAATGAGCCTACATGACCGAGGAAGGAGGGGAATGGGTTTGGCTACTAAACCTGCCTTTGGTGTTCTTCGCTGTAGGGATAGGGAGAGATTTGAAGATGGATGAGTTTGGCTCTTAAACCTGCATTGGGGCTGCTGAGAAACTGTGTTGTGAGGATGACTTCTGCTGAGCAGAACAAATGCAGCATCAGTACTTTAATATTAATGAAGTATAAATATACAGTGCCTTCATGAAGTATTCATACCTCTTAACTTATTCCACATTTTGTTGTTGCAGCCTGAATTCAAAATGTATTAAATAAGATACAAAATCTCACCCATCTACACACAATAGCTCATAATGACGAAGTGAGAACATGTTTTTAGAAATGTTTGCAAATGTATTGAAAATGAAATACAGGAATATCATTACATGAGTATTCACACTCCTGAGTCAATACATGTTAGAATCACCTTTGGCAGCGATTACAGCTGAGAGTCTTTCTGGGTATATCTCTTAAGAGCTTTGCACACCTGGATTGTACAATTTTTGCATATTTATTCTTAAACCTCTGTCAAGTTGTTGATCATGGCTATACAGCCATCTTCAAGTCTTGCCATAGTCTTGAAAATCTAAGTCAACTGTAACTCAGCCACCCAAGACCATTCAATGTCATCTTGGTAAGCAACTCCAGTGTGTATTTTTGGGCTTGCATATTAGGTTGTCTTTCAGTGTCTGGTGGAAATCAGACTGAACCAGGTTTTCCTCTAGGATTATGCCTGTGCTTAGCTCTATTCTGTTTATTTTAAGCCTAAAATCCCTAGTCCTTGCTGATGACAAGCATACCCATAACATGATGCAACCACCACCATGCTTGAAAATATGAGGAGTGGTACTCAGTGACATGTTGGATTTGCCCCAAACATGCTTTGTATTCAGGACGTAAAGTTAATGTCTTTGCCAAGTATTTTTGCAGTTTTACTTTAGTGCCTTAATGCAAACAGGATGCATGTTTTAGAATATTTGTGTTCTGTACAGGCTTGCTTCTTTTCACTCTGTCATTTTAGGTTAGTATTGTGGAGTAACATCAAATAGGGCTGGGTAATATATCAAATTAGTTTAATTCTAATGTGTGTTTTAACACAATGTTCAAAATGCCTGTATCGCAAGAATCAACGTTTTATATGTAGTGTTCGTATTTATGAACACTTTTGGTCTCCTTCACTCCTTCTGTGCTGTGTGCACTGTGTACCTTCCCACTCACACACAGACACCAAGCCCATTCCCCTGCCACTCACAACAACGACAAAAGATAACTTCTTCCTCTCTGACAAGCGGTTTAAACTCGCTATTTGCATTTCAGGTTTGGTCCAACCGAATCGGTCATATGGACACAAACGCCTAGAGACATTTATTTGACTGTAATAGAGGAGAACTCTGCCTTTCTAACGATGCCCTTTTCATGTCTCAACTCCCAAAATGTAGAACAGAGCAGACCCTACTAAAATGAGAGTATCAATGAACTTGATTGTGGAAAATTAATGCTCAGTTTGTCAAGTGTGGCATTGCGGTACCACGTACTCGCTAGCAACATTTTAGCCAGACTTATGTGCTAGCTGTCTAGTTTGTTTTATTAATGTGCAATGAGCATAAGACACATTTATATAAAGAATTGGCAACTGGTTGTCATTCTGAGAAATAAGCAGCATCTTATCCAGTTAGGCCACTTGATTTCAACATCTAAAAGTGAACAGGTTGTGTTTCAAACAGTTGGAGATGGGAAGGAGGGTGTGTTTATAAATTCCATTGTTTTACTTTGTTAGCAAGCAAATAGATCCACGTTGGCTAGACTTCATATTTAACGTTTAGCTGACTACTCACTGGCACGTGGGCTTGTGCTTCAGAGATTGAGACCTGTGTTAATGTTCTATAATGCTACCAGAAGTTAGTCATTATTAGTGAATGTGCCTTATGCATGTTTCTGGTTTAACTAAAAGGGCATTTTCATAGACTCTAAATTGATTTACTGCAAAAAAGCAGGTTAAACTATTTTGATAAAATAATGAATTTATTAGTGGGTCTTATGGTTGTGGAAGGCTTATATTTAGCCTAGGTATAGGTGTACATGCAAGGTTTTGACCTTTTTTTCATTGAGCAAAAAGCTTATTTTAAAGGTTAAAACATTTTGAGATGTATCGTGAATTGCCCATAAATTTGAAAAAAATATAGATTTTTAGGCCATATCGCCCAGCCCTAACTATGTCGTAGATCCATCTTCAGTTTTCTCCTATCACACTCATCAAACTGTAACCATTTTAAAGTCACCATTAGCCTTATGGTGAAATCCCTGAGTGGTTTCCTTCTCTGTTAACTGTTAGGAAGGATGCCTGTCTCTTCTGTTGTGACTGGGTGTATTGATACATCATTCAAAGTTAAATTAATTACTTCACAATGGTGAAAGGGATATTCAATGTCTACTTTTTTAAATGTTTTAACCCATCTACCAATAGGTTCCCTTCTTTGCGAACCATTGGAAAACCTCAAATCTGTGTTTTTGAAATTCACTGCTCGACTGAGGGACCTTGCATATAATTCTGCGTGGGGTACAGATATGAGGTAGTCATTTAAGTCATGTTAAACACTATATTGCTCACAGTGAGCCCATGCAACCTATTATGTGACTTGTTAAGCACATTTTTACTCCTGAACTTATTTAGGCTTGCCATAACAAAGGGGTTGAATACTTATTGACTGAAGACATTTTAGCTTTTCCTTTTTTTTATTAATCTGTTAACATTTCTAAAAAACGAAGTTCCATGTTGATATCATGGGCCATTGTGTGTAGATCAGTGACACAATCTCAATTTAATCCATTTTAAATTCAGGCTGTAACAAAATGTGAAAGTTCTGAAAGAGGGGAGAGTGAGATGCTGGCAGCCAGAAATGTTGGCAGCCAGAAATGCTGGGAGCCAGCAAGGCAGCCAGAGATGCTGAGAGAGGGGAAAAGCGGTATGCTTACTTAGCCTTGTCACACAGTCCATCCTCCCTCCAGCCAGCCTGTTCCTTCAGTACAGCACTGGTCTTTGCATACTGCCCTTAGTGCTCAGCAGTGCATGGCGATGCAGCACACGTCATTGACAGTGGCCTATCTGTGCACTGAGCTAGAACCCCCACTGCCTGTTTGGACTGTGCCCAGAACCCATGGTGCTCTGCATTATCCCAGGGAGAGTATGTATATGTGTATATGTATATATGTATATGTGTGTATTTTAATGTTATTATATTTATTTATTAATTTGATTTATTTGTAATAATGACAACTTTTTTATTTTAACTTAGTATAATACATCAATAAAATCAATTTAGCCTCATAAATAATGAAACCGGTTCAATTTGGTTTAAATAATGCAAAAACAAAGTGTTGGAGTAGAAAGTAAAAGTGCAATATGTGCCATGTAAAAAAGCTAACGTTTAAGTTCCTTGCTCAGAACATGAGAACATATGAAAGCTGGTGGTTCCTTTTAACATGAGACTTTAATATTCCAAGGTAAGAGGTTTTAGGTTGTAGTTAATATAGTATTTATAGGACTATTTCTCTCTGCCATTTGTATTTAATATACCTTTGACTGTTGGATGTTCTTATAGGCACTTTAGTATTGCTAGTGTAGCAGTATAGCTTCCGTTCCTCTCCTCGCCCCTACCTGGGCTCGAACCAAGAACACACCGACAACAGCTACCCATCGCTCCACAAAAGCCGCCGCGGCCCTTGCAGAGCAAGGGAAACGACTACTTCAAGGTCTCAGAGCGAGTTGCGTCACCGATGGAAGCGCTATTAGCGTGCACCCTGCTAACTAGCTGTTCATTTCACATTGGTTACACCAGCCTATTCTCGAGAGTTGATAGGCTTGAAGTCATAAACTGCTCAATGCTTGAAGCACAGCAAAGAGCTGCTGGCAAACGCACGAAAGTGCTGTTTGAATGAATGCTTATGAGCCTGCTGCTGCCTACCACTGCGCAGACTGCTCTATCAAATATCAAATCAAACTTATTTCTAATACACTGCTCAAAAAAATAAAGGGAACACTTAAACAACACAATGTAATTCCAAGTCAATCACACTTCTGTGAAATCAAACTGTCCACTTAGGAAGCAACACTGATTGACAATAACTTTCACATGCTGTTGTGCAAATGGAATAGACAACAGGTGAAAATTATAGGCAATTAGCAAGACACCCCCAATAAAGGAGTGGTTCTGCAGGTGGTGACCACAGACCACTTCTCAGTTCCTATGCTTCCTGGCTGATGTTTTGGTCACTTTTGAATGCTGGCGGTGCTTTCACTCTAGTGGTAGCATGAGACGGAGTCTACAACCCACACAAGTGGCTCAGGTAGTGCAGCTCATCCAGGATGACACATCAATGCGAGCTGTGGCAAGAAGGTTTGCTGTGTCTGTCAGCGTAGTGTCCAGAGCATGGAGGCACTACCAGGAGACATGCCAGTACATCAGGAGACGTGGAGGAGGCCGTAGGAGGGCAACAACCCAGCAGCAGGACCGCTACCTCCGCCTTTGTGCAAGGAGGAGCACTGCCAGAGCCCTGCAAAATTACCTCCAGCAGGCCACAAATGTGCATGTGTCTGCTCAAACGGTCAGAAACAGACGCCATGAGGGTGGTATGAGGGCCTGACGTCCACAGGTGGGGGTTGTGCTTACAGCCCAAC
This sequence comes from Oncorhynchus mykiss, assembly GCF_057628025.1. NCBI lineage: Eukaryota > Metazoa > Chordata > Actinopteri > Salmoniformes > Salmonidae > Oncorhynchus > Oncorhynchus mykiss. The sequence continues at coordinate 25,635,088 of NC_143049.1, forward strand.
ACCGTGCAGGACTTTTGGCATTTGCCAGAGAACACCAAGATTTGCAAATTCGCTACTGGCACCCTGTGCTCTTCACAGATGAAAGCAGGTTCACACTGAGCACATGGGACAGATGTGACAGTCTGGAGACGCCGTGGAGAACGTTCTGCTGCCTGCAACATCCGCCAGCATGACCGGTTTGGCGGTGGATCAGTCATGGTGTGGGGTGGCATTTCTTTGGGGGGCCGCACAGCCCTCCATGTGCTCGCCAGAGGTAGCCTGACTGCCATTAGGTACCGAGATGAGATCCTCAGACCCCTTGTGAGACCATATGCTGGTGCGGCTGGCCCTGGGTTCCTCCTAATGCAAGACAATGCTAGACCTCATGTGGCTGGAGTGTGTCAGCAGTTCCTGCAAGAGGAAGGCATTGATGCTATGGACTGGCCCGCCCGTTCCCCAGACCTGAATCCAATTGAGCACATCTGGGACATCATGTCTCGCTCCATCCACCAACGCCACGTTGCACCACAAACTGTCCAGGAGTTGGCGGATGCTTTAGTCCAGGTCTGGGAGGAGATCCCTCAGGAGACCATCTGCCACCTCATCAGGAGCATGCCCAGGCGTTGTAGGGAGGTCATACAGGCACGTGGAGGCCACACACACTACTGAGCCTCATTTTGACTTGTTTTAAGGACATTACCTAAGTAATGTCCTTAAATTATCGAAGTTGGATTAGCCTGTAGTGTGGGTTTCCACTTTAATTTTGAGTGTGACTCCAAATCCAGACCTCCATGGGTTGATAAATTTGATTTCCATTGATAATTTTTGCGTGATTTTTGTTGTCAGCACATTCAACTATGTAAAGAAATTATTTAAGAAGAATATTTCATTAATTCAGATCTAGGATGTGTTATTTTAGTGTTCCCTTTATTTTTTTGAGCAGTGTATAATAAAACACACAGAAATACTAGCCTTTGGTCATTAATATGGTCAAATCCAGAAACTGTCATTTCGAAAACAAAACGTTTATTCTTTCAGTGAAATACGGAACCGTTCCGTATTTTATCCGATGGGAGGCATCCTTAAGTCCAAATATTCCTGTTACATTGCACAACCTTCAATGTTATGTCATAATAGTTGGCATATTAGTTCTCAACGAGCCAGGCAGCCCAAACTGTTGCATATACCCTGACTCTGCGTGCAATGAACGTAAGAGAAGTGACACAATTTCCCTAGTTTAATATTGCCTGCTAACCTGGATTTCTTAACTAAAAATGCAGGTTTAAAAATCTGTAATTCTGTGTATTGATTTTAAGAAAGGCATTGATGTTTATGGTTAGGTACATTCGTGCAACGATTGTGCTTTTTACGCAAATGCACTTTTGTTAAGTCATCTCTTTTGTTAAGTCGGTCTTCACACAGTTTGCAACGAGCCTGGCGGCCCAAACTGCTGCATATAGCCTGACTCTGTTGCACAGAATGCGAGAGAAGTGACACAATTTCCCTAGTTAAAATAAATTCATGTTAGCAGGCAATTATGAATTAAATATGCAGGTTTAAAATGATATACTTGTGCATTGATTTTAAGAATGGCATTGATGTTTATGGTTAGGTACACAGTGGTGCAATGACAGTACTTTTTTCGCGAATGCGCTTGTTAAATAACCGTTTGGCGAAGTAGGCTGTGATTCAATGATAAATTATCAGGCACCGCATCGATTATATGCAACGCAGGACACGCTAGATAGTGATTATATTGTGTTTTTTCTAAGATACGTTTAATGCTAGCTAGCACCTTACCTTGGCTCCTGGCTGCACTCGCATAACAGGTTGTCAGCCTGCCACGCAGTCTCTTCATGGAGTGCAATGTAATCGGCCATGATCGGTGTCCAATAATGCTGATTACCGACTGCTCTAACATCTTGAAATCGGCCCTAATTAATCGGCCATTCCGATTAATCGGTCGACCTCTAATCCCAGGACACATCCTCGTGGAGAAGGGCCTTAAAACTGGATATGGATATCTTTAAGAAATGGCTTTCTTGCCACTTCCATAAAGGCCAGATTTGTGCAATATACGACTGATTGTTGTCCTATGGACAGAGTCTCCCACCTCAGCTGTAGATCTCTGTTGTTCATCCAGAGTGATCATGGGCCTCTTGGCTGCATCTCTGATCAGTCTTCTCCTTGTATGAGCTGAAAGTTTAGAGGGACAGCCAGGTCTTGGTAGATTTGCAGTGGTCTGATACTCCTTCCATTTCAATATTATCGCTTGCACAGTGCTCCTTGGGATATTTAAAGCTTGGGAAAATCTTTTTGTATCCAAATCCGGCTTTAAACTTCACAACAGTATCTCGGACCTGCCTGGTGTGTTCCTTGTTCTTCATGATGCTCTCTGCACTTTTAACGGACCTCTGAGACTATCACAGTGCAGGTGCATTTATACGGAGACTTGATTACAGACAGGTGGATTGTATTTATCATCATTAGTCATTTAGGTCAACATTGGATCATTCAGAGATCCTTACTGAACTTCTGGAGAGAGTTTGCTGCACTGAAAGTAAAGGGGCTGAATAATTTTGCACGCCCAATTTTTCAGTTTTTGATTTGTTAAAAAAGTTTGAAATATCCAATAAATGTCGTTCCACTTCATGATTGTGTCCCACTTGTTGTTGATTCTTCACAAAAAAAATACAGTTTTATATATTTATGTTTGAAGCCTGAAATGTGGCAGAAGGTCGCAAAGTTCCAGGGGGCCGAATACTTTCGCAAGGCACTGTATATGCGTAACATTACTTTCTGTACATGTTTGAGACCAGAAGGGTGTTCCTGCAGCATTCTGACTCCAGGCCTGTTGCTGCAAGAGTCGGTTGATGAGGACAGAGCCTGTCTGAGATGTTCCCACCATGTGTGTTGAAATAAGATGCATTTTGATTCAAGCGACTAATTGTCTCTCTCTTTAGAATATGGAGAACAAGCTATGAATAAAAAATACTGCTGTTTTGGTGCCCGTACAGCTAACAAGCGCAACAATTCTATTGGGATTTTGTCAACGACACGATATATCAACAAAAACAAAAAATTCCAAAATGTAACTGTTGTTTTCCCCCTCCCCCCATCACTAAAGGCTATGGGGTTGATCATTTATGTAATGTGTGTCTGAAGGTGGGGTGTTTAGTAAGGCCAGAAGCTGTGCCGAAATGGAAGAAAACGGACAAACATGGAGTGAACTAGCCTAACCTGAACCTGCTTGTTTTTCGTTGCAAAACTGTTTGTTGCCAAACGATTTGCTACGTGTGCACTAATGAATAGGATCCGGGTTTCCAGCATGCTACACCACCACAACTGTCCTTGTTTACTCCAGATCCAGAAATCCACTGGGACATGTGGTGTGTTATTTACACTTGGCTGTTTTTACTGGACGGACTGGGGCTTCTAGGAATGCATTTTACACACTGCTCTCTGATGTGGCTGACCCTGTTTAAGCAAAAAAGATAGTATCCCCTCAACAGACTACTACACAGAACACGTGCTTGAGGCTAAGCCCCCCAATATTCACTGAAAATCACTGACGGCTCTGGTTCAACCAGGATATGACTGCTCTGAAGCTGTGTATACTGTATATAGGTGTTCTTGTAAGCAACTTAATGGCCACAGAAAGGGAAATAGTAGCCTTTTTAATACTTCAACCTTTTTTAATACTTCAGCCTTTTTTAATACTTCAGCCTTGAACAGACCATAAAAGGCCATACCATTGCAGTGTTGAAGTGAGAGGCTGACGAGTGTTGTAGAAGGGGTCAAAGTGGCCTACTCACCCCAGGGCCAGTGTGCTTACTGTGGATCATAGATCAACCTGTCTGTCTGTGTCGGTCTCACGCTCGCTCTAAAATCGTGAGAATAGATTAACATCAATCCAGTTTGTACACTCAGTGTTTTAGAAAATAAATGGGCCACTTGGCCACCCACCACCTCACTCACTCCCCCATTGTGATTTGTTTTGTGTACACTCTGTGTTTGCACCCTACCCTGAGCCATCTGACCACTAAGGGACTGGCTCTTTAAGGATGCACCGAGTAGGTCCAGTTTGTCAATTTAACTGGTTATGTTAAGGAATCCATTGGTGTAAAATTTGTGCTCTGCTCTCCACTTTTTCCTGTAGTCCACTCCCTCTATCCCCCTGACAGACTGTCATTCTGGCTGCACCCTCATTTGGAGTTACCAAGGTCGTGTTCATTAGGCACCAAATGGAACCAAACAGACAAACAGGGCGGGATGATCTGGTCCAATAAGAAACACACATTCCAAACACTGTTTACCGTTGTATGCCCTAAGGAACAAATCTATGTTTTATTGCCATCTGAGACAGGTCCTCTTAATATGTAATTGATTGAACCAAAACCGTTCCTTCAATGGGGTATCAGTGGAGAGGTGCCTCCCCCTCCCCTCCACACTTTCCCCAGGTCTGATGTGAGGGGGTGGGGGCGAGAGGAGTGAGGCTATCAGAATAGGAATGAAGATCTAGGATCAGTTTAGCCTTTTAACTCCATAATGAATAAATAGCTGTCCTGATCTTACAGCACTGCTACTTTGAGACGCTATATGAATACTGGCCCAGATGGTATCTCCAGGGGTCCAGTACTGCCTAAATGTGGTGAGTGACTTGTCTGTCAGAGTCGTAATGATCTTAATGCTATGCGTTAGCTCCACAAGGTCTCCGCCATTGTCCCTCACTGTCAGGGTTTAACACCATGGGGACACATCAGTCACGGTTACAGAATGCAGAATATATTACAGTGCCAGCCAGCCATATTCATCACTCTCTGTATGTCTGCTCTCTCCTCTGTCTCTCTGTGTAGGCCTACCTCTTGGTTCTTCTCACTCTTTCTCTCAATTTCTCAGTCTCCTCTCTTGATGTTTCCCAACACTCTTATTGTTGAATCTGTGGACATGTTGACAGTTGATCTGTGTCTGCTGTGTTACTTGTAAGTGGAACCGATTGTAATGCGGGTCATTCTCCCAGTATTGTGAAAGATTGTCAGTCTATACAGTATAAATGATATGATGTGTCTACCCTCAGGGCTGTCTTCACGTCGCTGTGCTCTTAAACCGTCTCAACCCTGTCAAGACTGTCCCTAAACATCTCTCCCTTCTTTCTCTCCTCTCCCCCCTCCCACTCGCTCAGGCCGTCTCTGTCCTCTCCATGTGTTGTATGGGTATGTTTACCAGAGACAATGGGATATGTAAAATACCCATTTCTCTTGCTCATGCAGTAAATGGACAATGCATGAATCTTCTCCTTCTTCCCCTAGGATGCCAGCTACTGGTTACATGTGCACCGGTTGGAGCATGGGGACGGAGGTATCCTGGACCTGGATGACGTGCTGTGTGATGTGGCTGATGACAAAGACCGGGTAAGGGAACTGAAGCATGGGGTGTTCTAGTGGTTTAAGACAGTGAGAGAGTGGGTTTGAGTCCAACCTGCTGTTTTCTAGCACTTTCTCCTGCCTGTCCTGTCAGGCGTTCACTGTCCTATAGTAAACACGTGGTTGGAAATGCTACTTCAAGCAAGGGCCATGTGTCATCATGCATAAAGGATGACATGAGAGCAAAAACTCAGGGCATAAGTAGGTTTTGCCTACACTGTATGTGAACAACCCTTTTGGCAACAACACTGGCTATCTGGTTATTGCTTGGCATTTGTTGTTTGATACAGGGAGCTAGGTTGCTGCCAAAATAATGGAAATGCATGTTCTGGGGTTCATCCATTGGCATTCAGGAGTATACCACCTCAGTCACTGGCTTCATCAATAAATGCATCAATAATGTCGCCGTCCCCACAGTGACTGTTCGTACATATCCAGTACATCACTGGGACCAAGCTTACTGCAATCCAGGACCTTTATACTAGGCGGTGTCAGAAGAAAGCCCATAAAATTGTCAGGGACTCCAGTCACCCACGTCATAGACTGTTCTCTCTGCTACCGCACGGCAAGCGGTACTGGAGCGACAAGTCTAGGTCCAAAAGGCTCCTTAACAGCTTCTATCCCCAAGCCCTTCTTTGGACACTGTGTTAACAAACTTCCAAACAAGCTTCAATGCCATCCAACTCTCCTTCTGTGGCCTCCAACTGCTCTTAAACGCTAGTAAAACTAAATGCATGCCTTTCAACTGATCGCTGCCTGCCCGACTAGCATTCTGACTTAGAATATTTGGACAACTACAAATACCTAGGTGTTTGGCTAGACTGTAAACTCTCCTTCCAGACTCATATTAACCATCTCCAATCAAAAATACCACCATATACTACCCACCACTGCGACCTGTATGCTCTCGTCGGCTGGCCCTCGCGACATATTCGTCGCCAGACCCACTGGCTCCAGGTCATCTTTAAGTCTTTGCTAGGTAAAGCCCCGCCTTATGTCAGCTGGTCACAATAACAACACCCACCCGTAGCACGCGCTCCAGCAGGTGTATCTCACTGGTCATCCCCAAAGCCAACACCTCCTTTGGCCGCCTTTCCTTCCAGTTCTCTGCTGCCAGTGACTGGAACGAATTGCAAACATCTCCCTCACTGACTTTAAGCATCAGCTATCTGAGCAGCTTACCGATCGCTGCAGCTGTACACAGCCCATCTGTAAATAAGCCCATCCAATCTACCTACCTCATCCCCATATTGTTTTTAACTTTTTTGCTCTTTTGCACACCAGTATTTCTACTTGCATATCTATCACTCCAGTGTTAATTTGCTAAATTGTTATTACTTGCTACTATGGCCTATTTATTGCCTTACCACCTCCCGCCATTTGCACACACTGTATATAGACCTTTTCTATTGTGTTGACTGTACGTTTGTTTATTCCATGTGTAACTCTGTTTGTGTCACACTGCTTTGCTGCTTTGCAGTAATTGTCATTCGTTAATCAGTGGTCCCTGATTAGTTTAATGAGCATGAAAATGATTTAAGCCGTATGCCATGGCCGTCTGTCACCTGATCTCAACCAAATTAAAGACTTGTGGGAGATTCTGGAGAATCTATGCCAAGGTGCATTGAAGCTGTTCTGGTTCGTAGTGCCCCAACGCCCTATTAAGACTGTTGGTGTTTCCTTTATTTTGTTTGTTTTTCATCAATAACATAGATGCATAAATAGATCAGGCAATCAGTAAACTGTCTGTATACTTAAAGGCTTGGGCTACTTCACTCACCCCTCTCCACAGAATAGACTATGACCGCACCCAACCCTATTCCCTATATGATGTACTACTTTAGACCAGGGACCATATGGCTCTCTCTAGGGAAATGAGTCTGATGGAGAGTGAATCCTCTGAGTGATGAACAGCAGAGGTCATCAAGGGGTCACCTTCTCAGCTGGGTCTGCTGTGCGCCAAGGGCACCGGGCTATATCAGAATCCATGTTACCGCAATACACGGGACGGAATGTGACCAACGTAATGTTAACATTAGGATGCTGTAATGAGTTGCAGCTGGGATTTAATATGGGAATCCATGTGGGAAACCTCCACCAGATGTAGGCTTGGTACAGTGTGTATTGCATATACAAGTGAGTAAATTTTAGACTAACGTTCTTCTTACACAGTGGATGTAGCAATCCTGCTTAATGTGAGTGACTCTTACCCGAGTTTACAGCCTGATTCGGGCTCTATCCAGACCATGGTGTGGGTTTGTTTGAGAGTGTATGCATGTTTCCAATCCAATTGGAGACGATTTTCATGCAAATATTCTCAAAAATGCATAAAAGTAGTATGCGCTTTTCCCCACCAGAGATGTTACTATCAAATTGACTTGAGGATAAAAGGCTGTGTGTGATGACAGTGCACATAAAAATACCTTTTGCAGTTAATTTCCTATGTACAGTGGGGCAAAAAAGTATTTAGTCAGCCACCAATTGTGCAAGTTCTCCCACTTAAAAAGAGGAGGCCTCATTGTAGGTACACTTCAACTATGACAGACAAAATGAGGAAAACAAATCCAGAAAATCATATTGTAGGATTTGTTATGAATTTAGTTGCAAATTATGGGGGAAAATAAGTATTTGGTCAACTACAAACAAGCAAGATTTCTGGCTCTCACAGACCTGTAAGAGGCTCTTCTGTCCTCCACTTGTTATCTGTATTAATGGCACCTGTTTGAACTTGTTATCAGTATAAAAGACACCTGTCCACAACCTCAAACAGTCACACTCCAAACTCCACTATGGCCAAGCCCAAAGAGCTGTCAAAGGACACCAGAAACAAAATTGTAGACCTGCACCAGGCTGGGATGACTGAATCTGCAATAGGTAAGCAGCTTGGTTTGAAGAAATCAACTGTGGGAGCAATTATTAGGAAATGGAAGACATACAAGACCACTGATAATCTCTCTCAATCTGGGGCTCCACGCAAGATCTCACCCCGTGGGGTCAAAATGATCACAAGAACGGTGAGCAAAAATCCCAGAACAACACGGGAGGACCTAGTGAATGACCTGCAGAGAGCTGGGACCAAAGTAACAAAGCCTACCATCAGTAACACACTACGCCGCCAGGGACTCAAATCCTGCAGTGCCAGACGTGTCCCCCTGCTTAAGCCAGTACATGTCCAGGCCCGTCTGAAGTTTGCTAGAGAGCATTTGGATGATCCAGAAGAAGATTGGGAGAATGTCATATGGTCAGATGAAACCAAAATATAACTTTTTGGTAAAAACTCAACTCGTCGTGTTTGGAGGACAAAGAATGCTGAGTTGCATCCAAAGAACACCATACCTACTGTGAAGCATGGGGGTGGAAACATCATGCTTTGGGAATGTTTTTCTGCAAAGGGACCAGGACGACTGATCCGTGTAAAGGAAAGAATGAATGGGGCCATGTATCGTGAGATTTTGAGTGAAAACCTCCTTCCATCAGCAAGGGCATTGAAGATGAAACGTGGTTGGGGCTTTCAGCATGACAATGATCCCAAACACACCGCCCGGGCAATGAAGGAGTGGCTTCGTAAGAAGCATTTCAAGGTCCTGGAGTGGCCTAGCCAGTCTCCAGATCTCAACCTCATAAATCTTTGGAGGGATTTGAAAGTCCGTGTTGCCCAGCAACAGCCCCAAAACATCTCTGCTCTAGAGGAGATCTGCATGGAGGAATGGGCCAAAAATACTGCCACGCAGTCTCCTCATGGATTGCAATGTAATCGGTGTCCAAAAAGGCAGATTACCAATTTGTTATGAACACTTGAAATCGGCCCTAATTAATCAGCCAACTTGTCTAGCTTGTTTTGTGAACATTTTAAAAGTTTACCGAAAATGTTCTGTTTCCATCAGGCCTGTCGTGAATATATTTAGCTGACATGTACTTTACTTGCATAAAAAGGGTGAATGGAAACTTGGAAAGGGGGATACCTAGTCAGTTGTTGTACAACTGAATGCCTTCAACTGAAGTGTCTTCAGTATTTAACCCCTCTGAATCAGAGGTGCTGGGGGCTGCCTTCATCGACATCCACATCTTCGGCACCCGGGGAACAGTGGGTTAACTGCCTCGCTGTGGTCTATTAGATTAGGGCCCATGTCCGAGTTTTTTTTATTTTTATTTTTTTAAAGCCTGTGATTCTATTCAAGGGGGATGGATGATGAATGAGACTGGGATTGAAAGTGACTGACGGCTTGAATTAATCTGTAGAGGGAGATGGGCGGGGGGAGAGAGCAGCTTCGTTCAGTTATGGGTGTAGTTAGTAAGCATAGTGGCTGACGGAAGCTTCTCTCCACAGTAAATGGTTAGTTAGTGGATCAGCATCTCTACAATAAAGGGGGTAAGTGAATGCCGTGACCTTAGTGCTGGCACAATTACCGTATAGCTGTGTAACTGACGGTTATGGATGAAGACAGTCATGAAAATAAAATAATCGTCTCAACCATAAATTAAACTTCAATTCAAATGAACAGCTGACTGAATGACCACAATGCTGCTGCATCAGCAGCAAACGTAGAGGAAGAGAATGAATATAACAGGCTTGGAACCTCTAAACCGGGCAATTTGACTGGTAAACTCACGGGTACACTCATGGGTCGCCTAGGATTGTTATGCAATAATTCCATGGTAATGTCACACGTTCATTCAAGTCATGTTAACCCTTTAGACCCCAATATAATTCTGGAATGCTGCTGTAGACTTCCAAAAACAAAGAACTTGTAATTGTCATTCGTTAACTTAGTTTTAAAGAGCACAACCTCTTCTTTAATGACACCACATTCATGTCGATATGAATAACACTCATCGTCTTCCATTGTGTAGACACTCATTATTAACACAACAATAAACAAGTATTTAAATTGTAGTACATTCTGAGTGAGTAATTTAGTCAAATTTACTAAGTATAATCTATTATACTTCTAAATATGTGAAAATGTAACCGGAGGACAATATTCAGGAAGTATTTCAAAACCCACACAAAGTAGGCTATTTGATTGACAACAATTCTTACTTCTGTAACAATGTAAAAATACAAACATCCATTCAGACTATTTCAAAATATAGACACCCTCAATAAGGATTAGTACAGACCATGCCTGAAACCAAATGTAGAAGTAGTAGCCTACTTTGACAACAATTCAGTGAATGCAGACAGATTTCAGAGAAGTACAATTCTAAAAAGTACACAATTTCCCTAATACGATTTGGAGGACAAATTCATATTTCACCCTGCCATTTGAGTGTTTGCATTTAGCCTACAACATGTCATGGATCTTCTGGAAGCACGGCCCCATCCTGCAAAGTGGCACAGAACACGTAGAGCACTCAGAGGAAGTTACTAGATATCTCCCACTCTTTGCCCTGCGTCCACTCTGGATACACACCACACACACTGTCTCCTACGCCCTTTAAACTTCACCAGGGAGTGGCCTGCTTTCAAATGATGAGTAACAACTCAGTCCACACCCCCGGGTGACACACTCTTGTCTCCCCGCTTCCTGCCACTGTAGCCAAGTGAATGCACAAGCTGCATTTTGAATGCCTTCAGGGATGAGCGCATGCGGTTTCTGGGAAGGGGCCTTTGCAGGGTCCCCACACTGGTCTACTGACGCCGCCCTCAGGACGCCCTAGATGGGTAGCAATATGACACGCCACCGTTTTGAGCAGCTATGTAGGTACATGCACTTTTCAGATCCCAATTCAACAAATGAGACAGACAAATTGCACAAAGTAAGCGGTGTGCTACAAAGGTGAATGTTGAGATTTGGGGCAGACACATTCCATGGAAACACAGTCTCCCGTTTCTGGTGTCCTTCCTACTCCTCTCCATGTTCCTCTTCCTTGCCATGTCTCCATCGCACACTATTCCCTGTGGGCACCGGTGAAAAGTAGTACGCTATATAGGATACCATTTGGGACACACATTATGTCTGTATATATTGTTGTCAGTCAGTTTAGTCTGATACTCTACAGCCATAGAAATGTAATAGGTAGACTTGAATGAAGAGTTGATTGTGGATTCCCGTTCTACTCATTCCACTTCTGTGGCTACAGCAGTTCTGACCTGGAGTTAATTACATAGTTGTATGATGCCATAATCGGCTACTAGCCCAATAACCACTCCACTAAACATGACTCCACTCTCCTGGCAACTCGCTCTGCATCTCTGACATGTGTGAGATGCTTTTTAAAGACTGTGGAGAAGGAATGTGTGGCCTGGTGAGCGATGTGGCTTTTTATTGGGTTACAGCGTGTCATCGCTGCTGCCAGGAATGGTGGCAGACAGCTCAGGGATTCACTGAGTGTTTTTTCAGATGCTGTGTATCTTTCTGTCTGTCCCTCCCTCCATGAGTTCTCCTTTGGCCCACAGTCCAGCCTTGAGCCTTGATGGTATTCCCGTCTTTAACGGTCAGTCAATGTCCACCCTGCCTAGTAATAATTACCCAGAGATGGAGGATAGGACATTCAACACACACACAACCTTGGTGCCAGGTGACTGGCGTGTCCCAGCACCCTCCTGAGGTCATGAACATTTCAGGGCTATGCTGTTTCAACCCCACATTCTCCATGTGTCTGGGAAGGACACGCATGCACGCACACACACACACAGTGGAATCCGTGTGTCTGGGCAGGGCAGACAGCTGCACGGGCCATCTCCACTTAATCACTTCTTGACAGACACGCACTTCTGTGTAAATACATTTAAATTCACATACACAATCCATGTCTCAAGACTTAAAAATCCTTCTTTAACCGGTTTCTACCCCTTCATCTACACTGATTGAAGTGGGATTTACCAGGTGACATCAATAAGGGATCATAGTTTTCATCTGGATTCACTCGGTCAGTCTGTTATTGAAAGAGCAAGTGCTCTTAATGGTTTGTACACTGTGTGTAGTGCACTACTTTTGACCAGGGCCTATAAGGATAGTCATTTAGGACACACCCCAGCAAGTCAAACCACTCATTGGACACAGTGAAACCACTGTCAAGTGTTTCTATGACTGTAAACCCTGTCTGAATGTTACATACTGATTCCCCCTCTATGGCATGCTGGTCTGGATGGAATGGGGTAGGACTGACTCACTACTGCCCTGTCCTGAATTACAGGACACCTCTAGTTTGAAGGCAGGGGCTTGGCTTCAGTATTATTAACTTATTGAGACTGATGTGGAAATGAGCAGGGGGACAGTGGGGTAGGGAGATGCTGAGGTAGCGGTGGCGCCAGGATACGTACCCACGTTGAGGGGTGACCTATCAGGCCAATGTGCTGCATCGGGTGGTGTTACCTGCTATACCAGACTCAGGGTTTGGGCTCAATTGTACACCTGCTGAAAGTGAGACGATGTGGGCTTGTGCTCCATAGAGAACAAGGATGGCGAGGTAACAGCCATTTGTGAAATCAAACAAATCCACTGTTATCGACAAACCCTGCTGTGTTCCCCTTTGGGAGGGTGCTGTTCAATTGTGTTATATCCACGAAAACATAAATGTTTACATGTATTGATTTTGGGGCCTCTATATTTAGCCTGCTTGTTTGTCCACCAAGTGTATTGATTTTTGGAGCACATGTTTTATGATGCTTTAAAAATGAGTATTGACCCCATTATAATACATACTGGTACTTATGAGGAATGTCTTATGTATTCTAAAGCATTCAATATAAATACAGTTGTGTGGAAAGAAAAACACATAAAAAAACATGGTTCAAACTGGTGATGAGTTGACTTAGACCATGCCTCTGGGCTGCTTTTATCACTTTCATTAAATCTTCTCTGAAGCCATAGAGAGAGCAGAGATGCCCTCGAGCAGGGATTGGCAACTGGCGGCACGCCAATTTATGAAATAAATAAAAATGTTAAAAAAAAATATATATATATATATATATATTTGAAGTCGGTCGGGGTCTCAACTTACTGTTGAGGGTTGGAATAATAGAATACACAAGGTGCAATTTCCAAATTTGGTTGTGCATCAGTCACTCAATTAGTCTGTCAGCAATTTTTATTTAGATTTGTAAGTTAGCGACCAGCTTTCTAAACTTGTAGTAAGCATGGCTGAATTACCGACCGGGGTAGGGCCCATTTCTTCATCAGTTATCATATTAAAAACGGCAAACGTTTGCCCCCCCATGGCAAAATGTGTAGAATTGAAGGAAATTAAATTTAAAACGTACATTGTTTTTTGTCTTCACTGTCACAAGGGGGGGGCACTAAAATACTTTGCGCGCACTGTTGGGTGGTGAATGTATGTGGGTATGCAGAACCACGAGCCACTGCGGCCCCTCGTGACGACTTGTTTTTTTGTGGCCTCCACCCCCATCAAATAGTAGGTATACCTGTCTCCACCCATCACTACATAACCTAGTGGTGACCTGTGTGTGTGATATCCTTCATCTGCCTCTCCATCAAATACCTCCTTCAGAGAAGAGCTGCTAACTAATGACCTTCTATTCCACACTCCTCCTGCGTCCCGCCCTAATAGGAACAGCATGGTGTCTATTGGACTCTGCTAAGATGTGGTTGATAGAAAGGTCTATAGATGAGGTTAACACACACTAAGGTACCATGCTTTTCATATCTGTGGTGCTGGGTCTTACTGCCCGCGCGCGCACACCATTTTTACCTCAGCACGTGGATTTGACGACTTTCGCTGCAAGACCTTTTTGAAGACTGGGTAGAAAGGTCTCTGTTTGAGCCTCTGTAGTGGTAGACCAGATAGTCTACTGGCTAAGACCAAGTCAGGAACATGATTCATATGATATGTTGGTAGCTGCTGCTAAACACAAGTGGCCATTTCAACACTCAAACACTTGAAGGGGATTTAAACTGAATGGAAGCGGAAAACTCAATATTAATGATGGTTAAATGCTTCTAATGAGGTTAGAGTGGAAAGTTGTGAAAGGAAGCTGTCACTGGAAATTCATCATTTGGGCACTACGCATTAAGACCAGCGTGAATTTGTCAAGAAATTCACTGTACATTGACCTAGAAGTAGGCCTGTATACACAAAAATACACTGCTCAAAAAAATAAAGGGAACACTAAAATAACACATCCTAGATCTGAATGAATGAAATATTCTTATTAAATACTTTTTTCTTTACATAGTTTAATGTGCTGACAACAAAATCACACAAATTATTAATGGAAATCAAATTCATCAACCCATGGAGGTCTGGATTTGGAGTCACACTCAAAATTAAAGTGGATAACCACACTACAGGCTGATCCAACTTTGATGTAATGTCCTTAAAACAAGTAAAAATGTGGCTCAGTAGTGTGTGTGGCCTCCACGTGCCTGTATGACCTCCCTACAATGCCTGGGCATGCTCCTGATGAGGTGGCGGATGGTCTCCTGAGGGATCTCCACACAGACCTGGACTAAAGCATCCGCCAACTCCTGGACAGTCTGGTGCAACGTGGCGTTGGTGGATGGAGCGAGACATGATGTCCCAGATGTGCTCAATTGGATTCAGGTCTGGGGAACGGGCGGGCCAGTCCATAGCATCAATGCCTTCCTCTTGCAGGAACTGCTGACACACTCCAGCCACATGAGGTCTAGCATTGTCTTGCATTAGGAGGAACCCAGGGCCAACCGCACCAGCATATGGTCTCACAAGGGGTCTGAGGATCTCATCTCAGTACCTAATGGCAGGCTACCTCTGGCGTGCACATGGAAGGCTGTGCGGCCCCCCAAATAAATGCCACCCCACACCATGACTGACCCACCGCCAAACCTGTGGGTTTGCTGGAGGATGCTGGAGGATGTTGCAGGCAGCAGAACGTTCTCCACGGCGTCTCCAGACTCTGTCACGTGCTCAGTGTGAACCTGCTTTCATCTGTGAAGAGCACAGGGCGCCAGTGGCGAATTTGCCAATCTTGGTGTTCTCTGGCAAATGCCAAACGTCCTGCACGGTGTTGGGCTGTGAGCACAACCCCCACCTGTGGACATCGGGCCCTCATACCACCCTCATGGAGTCAGAAGCGCACATTTGTGGCCTGCTGGAGGTAATTTTGCAGGGCTCTGGCAGTGCTCCTCCTTGCACAAAGGCGGAGGTAGCGGTCCTGCTGCTGGGTTGTTGCCCTCCTACGGCCTCCTCCACGTCTCCTGATGTACTGGCCTGTCTCCTGGTAGTGCCTCCATGCTCTGGACACTACGCTGACAGACACAGCAAACCTTCTTGCCACAGCTCGCATTGATGTGCCATCCTGGATGAGCTGCACTACCTGAGCCACTTGTGTGGGTTGTAGACTCCGTCTCATGCTACCACTAAAGTGAAAGCACCGCCAGCATTCAAACGTGACCAAAACATCAGCCAGGAAGCATAGGAACTGAGAAGTGGTCTGTGGTCCCCACCTGCAGAACCACTCCTTTATTGGGGGTGTCTTGCTAATTGCCTATAATTTCCACCTGTTGTCTATACCATTTGCACAACAGCATGTGAAATTTATTGTCAATCAGTGTTGCTTCCTAAGTGGACAGTTTGATTTCACAAAAGTGTGATTGACTTGGAGTTACATTGTGTTGTTTAAGTGTTCCCTTTATTTTTTTGAGCAGTGTATATTGGGTTTCCTTCTGTAAAGACTGAATATACCTTGTATTTTACAAGCCACATGTTGTACTTCCCAAAAAGTGGGTGTAGTTGGCGAGTTAATGAAAGCCTTATGGGAAATACCTTGCCAGTGCTCTGTGGCTCAATGGTAGCCTTCCTTGTTAGCCTAGGTTTCCATGGAGCTATGATGAACCACATAAAGCAGTGTATGTAGCAATGGTGTGTGTAGGCTACCGTTAAGTCTCACCTTCATTCAGCCCATCCCCCATGAGAGGAACACACCCACGTTTACATGAGTGAGTCATAGATAGTCATACAGCCAGGGAGATGGGGAGCAGTTGCAGGACTGTAGAGAGCGAATGAGCGACGCCTTTGATCTGCTTTGTTGTGATGAGGCTTTTGGTTGGCTCTCCTGCTCTGTCATGGGTCTGTGGCCAGGACCGATAATGTAACAAGCCTTTTTAGGTGCAAACTCTGAGACGAGTGGGGATCTGTACATGGAGGCAAGATACAGTAAGTCAGAGAATGGCTTTACCTCTCTGGGATATGTGGGACGGTAGTGTTCCACCTCGCCAACAGCCAGTGAAATTGCATGGCGCCAAATTCAAAACAGAAATCTCATGATTAAAATTCCTCAAACATACAAGTATTTTATACCATTTTAGAGAGAAACTTCTTGTAAATCCAGCCACATTGTCCAATTTCAAATGGGCTCTACAGTGAAAGCTCACCAAACGGTTGTTAGGTCAGCACCTAGTCACAGAAAACCTTAGACATTTTCCATCCAAGGCGTGGGCTCACAAAAATCAGAAATAGCCATTAAATTAATCACTAACCTTTCATCTTCATCAGATGACACTCATAGGACTTAATGTTACACAATACATTTATGTTTTGTTCGATAAAGTTCATATTTATATCCAGAAATCTGTTTTACTTTGGCGCGTTATGTTCAGTAGTTCCAAAACTACTGAGAGCCACATCAATTTACGGAAATACTCATAATAAACATTGCTAAAAGATACAAGTGGTATGCATGGAATTTTAGATCCACTTCTCCTTAATGCAACCGCTGTGTTAGATTTTTAAAAAAACTTTACGGAAAAAGCACACCATGCAATAATCTGAGTACAGTGCTCAGACGCAAAAACAAGCCATACAGATACCCGCCATGTTGTGGAGTCAACAGAAGTCAGCATTATAGCATTATAAATATTCACTTACCTTTGATCTTCATCAGAATGCACTCCCAGGAATCCCAGTTCCACAATAAATGTTTGTTTTGTTCGATAAAGTCCATAATCTATGTCCAAATACCTCCCTTTTTGTTTGCGTTTAGCCCAGTAATCCAAATTCATGAGGCGCGATCACTAGGTCCAGACGAAAAGTCTAAAAGTTCTGTTAATGTTTTTAACATAAATCTTCAATAATGTTCCAACCGGAGAATTCCTTTGTCTTTAGAAATGAAAAGGAACGCAGTTAACTCTCACGGGAGCGCGTGAGACTGAGCTCATGGCACTCTGCCAGACACCTGGTTGAAACCGCTCTCATTCCCTCCTCCTTCATAGTAGAAGCCCCAAACAAGGTTCTAAAGATTGTTGATATCTAGTGGAAGCCATTGGAAGTGCAATATGACCCCATAGACACTATATTTGATAGGTAATGACTTGAAAAACTACAAACCTCAGATTTCCCACTTCCTGGTTGGATTTTTTCTCATGTTTTTGCCTGCCATATGAGTTCTGTTATACTCACAGACATCATTCAAACAGTTTTAGAAACGTCAATGTTGTCTATCCAAATCTACTAATTATATGCATATTCTAGCTTTTAGGCCTGGGTAGCAGGCAGTTTACTCTGGGCACCTTTTTATCCAAGCTACTCAATACTGCCCCCCAGTCCCAAAAGTTAAGACACAAGCTTTTTCTTTTGCTCCCTCTTTAAAGCTGGGATCCAAGGTGAAACAGCGCCCCAGTCACACTTGTTTTTGTTTTGTTTTTAACTGGAGGAGATGAGCATCTAGCATCATATGTGATGTCCAAAGGAAAATAGTCTTTGTGGTTTGAAGTAACATCTTTGTAATATCGCAAGCGGACGTGGCAGTTTCACCGCTAAGGATTCCATCTTTAAGGTAACATTTGTGTCCCTTTCTTTTACAGCCTGCTCGAGTAGGCTACGCCTAATTTGTCATCAGGAATTGAAAATGATTTAAATTGAGAATGTGTCACTGATCTACACACACACAATGTCAAAGTAGAATTATGTTTTTAGAAATTTTTAGTTTTTATGGCTGTGATAGAACTGAGGATGGATCAAAATTGTAGTTACTACACAATACTAACAAATTACAGTGAAAAGGAAGTCTGTACAGAATAAACATATTCCAAAAGGTGCTTCCAGTTTGCAATAAGGCACTAAAGTTATACTGTAAAAAAAATTGGCGAAAATTTACTTTCTGTCCTAGATACAAAGTGTTATGTTTGGGGCAAATCCAAGACATCACCAGGGATTGTGTTAATGCAGGATTTTGCCATTTTCATGCAGAAAGGGAAAGATAAAACGTAGAAAAAGTATCTTGCTTGGTTTAGTAAATGCAGATCTAAAATGCTTCTTATTGTAAATTCTACTCGGCTTCAGCCACGGTCAAAATCATGAATGTAAAAGGCCAATTTCCTGCTTCAGTTGTACTTCTCCACTTGGATGAAATATCTTTGCTCCCGTCATTGGATCACCAGACCTAGTTCTGACACTATCTGATGTGTGGGCAACTTTTCTCCGGTACTTTCCTCCAGTGTAGTTTTTCTTAAGACTGCAATTTAAAATGCAAGTTTAACTTCAAGCAAAACATTAGGGAATTTTGCTGGCTGCATTCTCTGACAATAATGCCTTGCTTTTTCATTGTAAGCTAATGTACCTAGCTATTTGTGGCTGCTAGCCAAATGGCATTGCACATCTGTTATCATCTGAAAAAAATTCTGCTGAATGTGTTGCACACCTCTTACACTTGTTACAGGTTTAGGATTTTCCATTTGTGTTTTGAGGTTGGACTTTAGCACGTAAAGCTTGTCAGCAGGTCGGGCTCACCGTGTACGTCGGTATGTATTACACATTCGGGTGTCATTAGTGGGAAGGTGTTTCACCTGTGCTGACCCAGGTGCTATTTAAGAGTAGCTGGCTCAGTGCTCCAATTGTCTTGATAGATGCGGAGGGTTAACTCGGCTGAGAGTCAGACTTGGCCGACGTAATGTATTACTAATGTCTACGATGTGGGAATTGGGCTCGGGACGATTCCAGTGTGAGTTATCTGGGCCAAAGGTATTGCTTGGGGTTTGGGCCGAGGCTACTCTGGCAGATGATGACACGAGCTGCTTTATATAATTAACATTTCATTATTTATTTTCTCATTGTTTCTGTGATCAAAAAAATACAATTAACATTTAAATTAAATTATTTAAGAGCCCTGTGTAGTATTTTAGTTTTCTGATACTTTGTGCAAGGCAATTGATAAGCATTAACTTTGCATGGAGCCTCCTGAGTGGCTAAGACACTGCCTCGCAGTGCAAACAGCATTGCTACAGATGCTGGTTCGAGACCCGTGCCGGCCGAGACCAGGAGACTCGTGAGGCGACGCACAATCGGCCCAGCGTCATCCGTGTGAGGGGAGGGTTTGGCCGCCCGGGATGTCCTTGTCCCATTGCGCTGTGGTCACCAGGCGTATGGTGTTTCCTCTGATTTTGTGGATGGGTATAATTTGTACGTATAAAATGTATGATAGTAATATTTAAAATTACTAAAACAGATAATTCCGGTAGACTGAAACGGCCCGACATACTTGAGCCGATTCTGGGCAGTCATTCATTTTGATTTCGGGCCGAGTCCATCAGTTGTGCTGCTTCTGGGCCTACTCCTCATTGCTAGCTGGGGTGTAATGGTTTAAAACACCAATTTATTTTCAAGATACAGTATATTAGTGTTTTCCATACATTCTAATGTTTTTGTGAATTATTCTTCTACTTTGACATTAGAGTATTTTGTGTATATTGACAAAAAACAAACACTTAAATCCTTTTTAATCCCCCTTTTGTAACACAACAAAATGTGGAGAAAGTTAAGGGGTGTGAGTACTTTCTCCCAGACTGTGTGGGTTTTTGTCTGCTGTATGAGGCCACAGGGAAAATCTGATTATTTGTGTGTGAAGTCCACAGGAGTCCATATTAAACAGGGTGCACCATAAAGGGAATTTGGTCCCTTTTGGGACACATCCGGGCTGTAAAAGATGAAGAGCAGATGTTAATCAGATTGGAACCTCCCTTCTGTCCATCTCCCAGCTGAATGTTTTTTTATGCTCTGAGGGAATTTGGGGTAAAGGACAAACTTTTCTCCTGTGTTTCCTGAAATTGAAGACTGGTTTCTTAGCAAACTCTTCAACATAATCTATTTGACATACCAGTAACAATAAAATACCAGTAACAATAAAACCACATTATTTTTTTTGTTTTTTTTTGTGTGTGCTTGTCAAGTTGACATAGCGTCACTACAAACACATCCTTAGCCAGCATGTAGTAAGTCCAGGGTCAGTACGGAGGAACAACGCTGCCCTCCTGAGGTGTACATCTGTAAGTGCAACATGTCTTTCCTTTTCCCCCTCCACTGCTTCATCTCAACTATGGCTGAATGCGCATTTTTCTTCTGGCTGACTGCAATTCTCACCCTGGCTGACTGTAATATCTTAAGCTTTTCAGTGATAATCTGTTGCCTTTTGAAAGCGGTAATAGTACTGCGTGGAAGATTATTCATATTTCTCACCTTTTGTTGAACGTTTGTGTGAATGAAAGATTGAAAAAGTGTTTTATGCTGTTTTCTTAACGTAATAATAAGTGATTATTGGCACCCATAGACCTTGACTACTGAGACTTCTGTTTTTTTTTAAGAGCAGCCACAATGAGCTGTTATTGGCCTATATGTTTTTGTAGCCACGACCACAACTACCCAGCAACACAACACAGATATGCCAACACACAATACAGCCATGGAGATGGGCAAACACTTCTTCTCCAATAGAAGTCTCTGATCACACTTGTAGGCAATGTCATGGTTACGTTGGCTAGCTAAGTTCATGCGCAGAAACACTTAATCGGGTCTAACGGTCGTTTCATGCCGAACTACGCATGTGCAAGGCCGTCAAATCAAATGCATTCTTTAGATATAGTTTTTGACTAAAATGAAAACGTGTCAGTTTGTCACTCTCAAGGTTGTAGTAATATCATGTTTGACTACTTAAGACATTAGCTCAAATCTAGGTTGTCCCTTTAGATTTGGAGAAAATTAACTAAGGAAGAATTTTTCACTTCTCTCATTGACTTCTCAAACCCTAAACGCCGGCCTGGTCTTCTTGGTCTATTTCACAAGAGGTGCCGGAAGTCGTGATTTTTGCAGCTGTGGGTTTAGAAACTCTGTGATAGCACTTTGTGTTCTGTTCTCAGCTGGGTCCTCATCTCAGATATGGCTTAGTTACATATGAACTGTGGAATGTTTTGTTACATGTTCTGTAGTCTCGCCTCCAATCGAAGGAGGTGTGTGAGAGAATAGTAAACTAACCATCAAAATCAGACTGGGGACATTTCGTTCGTCCCCACAAGGAAAAATGCTATTTCTGTGGTTTAGGATTAGGGTTTGGGGATAAAGGCTAGGAGTTAGGGTTAGGTTTCCTGTGTGTGAGAGATGTCTGTCACTTCGAGACACATACTGTGTCGTTGATGCTGTTTTAGGTAGAGGTGCCATCCTTGTACCTGTCTGATCGATCCAAGTTAAAGTAATAAATCCTTTGAATGTTCAGGTCCATTCATGAGATTAAGGTCTGTATTCATAAAGCATTTCAGAGTAGGCGTCCTGCTCTAGGATCAGTTTAGTATTTTAGATCAGAAGGAATAAGATCATATGGACAGGGAGGGGACCTGGTCATAGGTCAACACTGTAATACTGCCCAGTTTTGTGTTCTCTCTCTGTCAGGACAGTCTAACTTTGACCAACAGAGGTCTCCCTTGGTACATAGTCATTGAGATTGTCCTGCTCTGACATTGCTAGACTAATGTAGTCATTAGTGGGAGAATGTGTACACGCTTTCATCGTTACATGTAACAGCTCATTGAAACGTCTCGCCTAGTAAAACAGGAAACCACTAACTGGGGTTTGGCTCTGTTTCCCACACTTGGCCAGTACTTGTCTGCATCACAAATGGCACCCTATTCCCTAGTATAGTGCAGTTTTTTCTGACCAGAGTTCTATGGGCCCGGTCTAAACTAGTATAGGGAATAGGGTGCCATTTGGGACACATACATGGTTTTATGACAGAGCAAACACTGGACCCTCCATGTTAATCCCAAGAGGCTGTCCTGCCCAGAGAGAAGAGGGCTTGTTACACACACACACACACACACACACACACAGTGCCGTCTAGCCACCGGGTTCCCACAGTGAGTCACCAGTGCCAGCCAGCTGTGGTTTGTTTGTGGGAAGAAATGGCTTGTCGCTGCAGTGAGGATTCAGGAAGTGGTAGCTAGGCCTACATGGCACACAATAAAATCAAGTCCTAATTAAAAATGTATTTGTCACATGCTTGGTAAACAACAGGTATACACTGAGTGTACAAAACATTAAGAACATCTGCTCTTTCCTTGACAGACTGACCGAGTGAATCCAGATGAAAACTATGATCCCTTATTGATGTCACCTGGTAAATCCATCTCAATCAGTGTAGATGAAGGGGTAGAAACCGGTTAAAGAAGGATTTTTAAGTCTTGAGACATGGATTGTGTATGTGACATTCAGAGGTTGAATGAACAAGACAAAATATCTAAGTGCCTTTGAACGGGGTTGTTGTAGGTGCCAGGCGCACCAGTTTGAGTGTGTCATGAACTGCTCAGTTTTTCACGATCAACAAGTTTCCTGTGTGTATCAAGAATGGTCTACCACCCAAAGGACATCCAGCTAACTTGACACAACTGTGGGAAGCACTTGAGTCAACATTTCGACACCCACCGTGTAGATTCCATGCCCTGACGATTGAGGCTGTTTTGAGGGCAAAAGGGGGTGCAACTCAATATTAGGAATGTGTTCCTAATGTTTTGTACACTCAGTGTAGACTAACAGTGAAATGCTTACTTACGGGCTATTCCCAGCAATGCAGAGAGAACATAAAGGAAACAAATAATGAGGAATAAATACACAATAAGGAATGATAACTTTGCTACTGTACATACACGAGGTTACCAGTACCAAGTCGATGTGCAGGGGTACGTGGCAATTGAGGTAGATATGTTCATAAAGTCACTAGGTAACAGGATAAGCAATAAACAGTAGCAGGAGTGTAGGTGATGAGTCCGGTAGCTAACTATCACGCTGTGGCAGCACGTTCAGTTCACACACCCACACACTGAGACGTGTGGGTATTCTCTTCTGTCTATTACTGTACCCTAGAGGGGACATAGTTAGCCCTCAATTGCCTATTGTGACAACATATCACATTGAGGAATTGTGATAGAAATCTCTTTTGTCATACGACATTTCGTTGGTTCATTCATATGACAGTTCATTCGTTCTCTCCCCACCTGCTTTGTCTCTGTACTCCTGATGGAATGCATCTCACAATGTGGAAGTGTTTGTGTGCTGCTTGCCCAAGCCTTCCTTGAATAGGCATAGGTTTTGCCCATTGTTGATGCCGGACACACACACACACACACACACACACACACACACACACACACACACACAATGAATATTCTTAACTTCCAGAAGGGGACACTGTGGTGTTAGCATTGAGATGGTGCCGGCCCTTTCTCTTCTCTGGGGGGAGAGCACAGACTCTAAACCCCCATAGACTTGCATCATGTCTTGTGTCTGCTGTGCAGGACAATAGAATACAGGTAGTCAAGCCATTGTTATGCTGCGCTTGCCTGTCCAGTCATCCAAACAGTAGCAGTGTTGTGATCTTGCCTGTCCGGTCATCCAAACAGTAGCAGTGTTGTGGTCTTGCCTGTCCGGTCATCCAAACAGTAGCAGTGTTGTGGTCTTGCCTGTCCGGTCATCCAAACAGTAGCGGTGTTGTGGTCTTGCCTGTCCGGTCATCCAAACAGTAGCGGTGTTGTGGTCTTGCCTGTCCGGTCATCCAAACAGTAGCAGTGTTGTGGTCTTGCCTGTCCGGTCATCCAAACAGTAGCAGTGTTGTGGTCTTGCTTGTCCGGTCATCCAAACAGTAGCAGTGTTGTGGTCTTGCCTGTCCGGTCATCCAAACAGTAGCAGTGTTGTGGTCTTGCCTGTCCGGTCATCCAAACAGTAGCAGTGTTGTGGTCTTGCCTGTCCGGTCATCCAAACAGTAGCAGTGTTGTGGTCTTGCCTGTGCCTCCCTGCGACGATGACTTCCTGCATTTTCCCCTGTCACTGCAGAAATGCCTTGGACGGGAAGGGATAGAGCAGGAAGTGTATACACGCAGGTCAACAGGATGTGGTGATGTGATGGAGGCAGAGTCAGTCAGAAGTGCGGACTTGATTCCAGAAGAGGTTCCTTCCACTCTAATGACTGGGAAGTCTTTAGAATGGGTCAGAATGGAATTTCCGCCCGGGTCAGAAAACGGAGCCTCTCGTGTCAGCCTTTCGAACTGTCATGGTGGAACTTATAGTGTTTTAAATGCAGGACCTGAACGCCGGTGTAAAAAATAACAATTTGTGAGATGGGTCTGAACCCAGTGGTGAAACCTAATCAGAGTTAGAGAGGAGCTCCAGACCGGTCTGTCCTTTTTAAGGAGAACCTTTTATTTAACTAGGCAAGTCAGTTAAGGACAAATTCTTATTTACAATGACGGCAAAATCTGGCTGACACTGGGCCAATTGTGCGCTGGATTTGAACCAGGTACTGCAGTGACGCCTCCTGCACTGGGATGCCTTGTCTTAGACCACTGCACCACACGGGAGCCCAGGATTAGGATCTCATTAGCTCCATCTAAACAGCATCCCCCCAGCCAGAGAGGAAAGACCACCACTTACCCAATCACACCAAGGAAATCTCGTTTAGCCTACACACAGCCTGAGGAGGAACAGGAGAGGAGAGAGGCACGATGAACTAACCCAATACTGTACCTCCTCAACCTCCACCCACCAACTGCTGGGGACCTTTCATCTTCATTAGGCTGCCAAGAGGAAGCCCAGCTCTGAAGTACACAACAACCCTCTAAGATGTTTTCTGGTGTTGTGATGTTAGCTAGTAGCTACAGTAATATTGCTAGCTGCTCATAGCATTTCACTGTAAGGTCTGTTACAACTACCTGTTGTAGTCAGCGCATGTGACAAACAAAATTAGATTTGATAGTTCACCACCACATGTTAATCCCATACAAACAGGGAGATAAAACATGCATCACTGCTCTTAAGATGCTGACATCAACACAGGCTGCAGCTGCATTGGTGAGAGCTGGGACAAGAGCGTTGGTTGGTAATGGGGTCAATGGAGAGGAGAAGCCAGCCAGCAACCATGGCTGTGTGGCGTGAGCTACGTACTCACAACATCCCCATCTAATTTAACTGTATTTCATGTCTTAGACTTTCTTACCATCTAGGCCAGTCATATAGACTAGTGTCCTGTCCAGGGGGTGTACTTGTACATAAAGCTTCCTCACGCTACATAAACAGGAGATGGCTTCTTGCACTATGGTCCATTCTGGCTCAGACAAGGCTTACTTAGTCATATAGACCCATATTTATGTTTTTATGAGTCCTGGTTTTGATCTGACAACACAGGCATGGGCAGTGTTTTGGCTAATAGTCAATCTGCTGCTTGTTTTAAGGATTGTGAGAAGTGGACAGTTTCTCTGCTTTGTGGGGGAGAAGAAAAACAAACCCACACTTAACAGACAGACAGCGCCAGAGATCCTGGCATGGACTGATTTAGGTCGAATGGTTTTAACATGGGAAGACCAAGTCAGGTGCACAACCAGCCAACTACTAATCACTGCTCTCACCACCCAATGGGACTAAATGGGTCTGTATCTGTGCTCTCTATCTGTGCCCCTCAATGGACTGCAGGCTACTCGCAGATGGATAGGATCGCTGGCTGAGTCTGTCTCTCTACCATGCTGTGTCGCGCTGTGTGCATTAGCCAGTCTATGTAAAAGAGGGAATTACTGGAACAGACCACAGATAGCCAATTTGATCATTACGTTTGGTGTTTTGATGGTGATGGGCATCTTGTCTGGGAAACCTCTTAATCCGCTTCCTTACTGTAAGTGTGTACTGAGACTACATTTGGTCCAGTCTACTGTAGACTAGGCCCTATCATATGAAGCATATTCAATGCCTTGATGATAATCAAAAAGTAAGTAATGACTATAATGCTGAAGTGATGATCATGCAATCTTTTCAATAGGAGATTGATTGGGTCTCTTCTCTGGCAGGCTATCAAAAGTGTGGCACTCATTTTGGTCACAAGGGTTGTCAGCGATTTGCTGTGCGTGGATACTGCTCTTGATACATTTTCTTAGAAGAGAATAAGGTAATTTCACTTTGAAAATCAGAAGCCTTGCGTCAAGGAGAAGCAAATTGCCTGTATAGCATGTCAGCCTTTCATTAAGAGTTGGAGTGTCCGTGAGAGAAAATTTGAGATTTAGGAGGGGGTCAACTGGCTGGGGTGTTGGGCAGACCAGGGCAAGTTTGACCCTTAACATAGAGGGTGTGGATACGGACCTCTGTGGTCCCCATGGTTATATTTGAGCTCGCTGTCAGTATCACTTATTGCAGAGTGAGTCAAGGTACCTCTAAACATTCCCTCTCCTTTCTCTCTGGCTGTTTGGTGTTGGAAGCTAGAAATTGAGGTTTCCAAGGAATTCAAGAAATGAAGAGAAATAATTTTAAGACATTCTAGAGCAAATATGGACTGTTCAGTTTCAGACGAGCTAATAATTTAAAACTGTTTTCCTCAACCCATGTTAACGGTATCGTACATCTTTTATTTGTTTCATCTCTGTAATAATATCACTGAAGGACAAAACTATTTCCTCTGTTTCGAGATCCCCTTTGGAACTGTAAATCGTAACACCATCATGATTGGTCCTGGACTCAATTGAAAGGATTTCTTGGAGCAATTTAAAGTAATATTTGTCTGTCTCAAAAACCTGTATTACAAAACTGCACCCATAATGACCCATTTCTGTCAGCTTATGTCCAATTTCTGACAGGAAATTTTTTTAGAAGCCAGAGACCTCCAGTCTTAATGGGCTTGAGAGTAATTTCTCAGACTTTCAAGAATAGTTGTCTTCTGCAGATAGTGACCCATATGAACAGTACTATGAATGGCAATCTATTCCCTTTTATAGTGCACTACTACTTTTGAACAGAGCCTGGTCAAACAGTGCACTATACAGTGTATTTGTAAAGTATTCAGACCCTTTTGACCTTTTCCACATTTTGTTACGTTACCACCTTATTGTAAAATGGATTCAATTGTCCCCCCCCCCCCAATCTACACACAATACCCAATAATGACAAAGGAAAAACAGGTTTCTAGAAATGTTTGCAAATATATAAAATATTAAAACTTTAACACATTTACATAAGTATTCAGACCCTTCACTCAGTACTTTGCTGAAGCACCTATGGCAGCGATTACAGCCTTGAGTCTTCTTGGGTATGACGCTACAAGCTTGGCACACCTGTATTTGGGTAGTTTCTCTCATTGTCTGCAGATCCTCTCAAGCTCTGTCAGATTGGATGGGGAGCATTGCTGTACAGCTTTTTTCAGGTCTCTCCAGAGATGTTCGGTCGGGTTCAAGTCTGGGCTCTGGCTGGGCTACTCAAGGACATTCAGAGACTTGTCCCGAAGCCACTCCTGCATTGTCTTGGCTGTGTGCTTAGTGTCGTTGTCCTGTTGGAAGGTGAACCTTTGCCCCAGTCTGAGGTCCTGAGTGCTCTGGAGCAGGTTTTTATTAAGGAGATCTCTGTACTTTGTTCCGTTCATCTTTGCCTCGATCCTGACTAGTCCCTGCTGCTGAAAAACATCCCCACAGCATGATGCTGCCCCCACCATGCTTCACAGTTGGGATGGTGCCAGGTTTCCTCGAGACATGACGATTGGTATTCAGGCCAAAGAGTTCAATCTTGGTTTCATCAGACCAGAGAATCTTGTTTCTCATAGTCTGAGAGTCATTTAGGTGCCGTTTGGCAAACTCCAAATGGGATGTCATGTGCCTTTTACTGAAGAGTGGCTTCTGTCTGGCCACTCTACAATAAAGGCCCGATTGGTGCTGCAGAGATGGTTGTCCTTCTGGAAGGTTCTCCCATCTCCACAGAGGAGCTCTGTCAGTGACCATCAGGTTCTTGGTCACCTCCCTGACCAAGGCCCTTCTCCCCCCGATTGCTCAGTTTGGCCGGGCGGCCAGCTCTAGGAAGAGTCTTGGTGGTTCCAATCTTCTTCCATTTAAGAATGATGGAGGCTGCTTTGTTCTTGGACCTTCAATGCTGCATAATGTTTTTGTACCCTTCCCAAGATCTGTGCCTCGACACAGCCCTGTCCGGGAGCTCTACGGACAATTCCTTTGACCTCATTACTTGGTTCTTGCTCTGATATGCACTGTCAACTGTGGGACCTTATATAGACTGGTGTGTGCCTTTCCAAATCATGTCCAATCAATTGAATTTATCACAGGTGGACTCCAAGTTGTAGAACATCTCAATCATGATCAATGGAAACAGGATGCACCTGAGCTCAATTTCAAGTCTCATAGCAAAGGGTCTGAATACCTTTTTATTTTTTTATATACATTTGCAAAAAAATCGAAACTGTTTTTGCTAAGTCATTATGGTGTATTGTGTGTAGATTTGAGGGGGGGAATTATTGAATCTATTTTAGAATAAGGCTGTAACGTGGAAAAAGGGAAGGGATCTGAATACTTTCCCGAGTGCACTGTATATGGAATAGAGTCCCATTTTAGGACATAAACTATTCCTGTCTGTCGTGATAGATCTGTTGGCTGTAGCTCTCTCTGGTCGGGAGGGACAGTCTGCCTGTCATTTATTTATGTGTATAGGGACATCATACACCCATGTTGAGTTTATTATGTCCATGTGTTTGGAGTCAGACTGAGAAATGTACTGAAGCTATGGCCCAGTATGAAAATAGTAAAATACTGTAGGCCTGGTGATTTCTTGCTCAGTCATAGGCCTATTAACTGTGCTTGCTATGCCACTCTAGTCCAAAGCAGTAGTACGGATGAGCATCTACATGCTTGTTATTGAGTGAAAGGATGTAAAAATCATTTATTTTTGTGTACAACATGTATATGCATTGTAAAGCAGGACTTGGAGATGTTTACTTGTGAATGTGCTGTAATATTTCATGTTGTACAGCATTTACACAGGCATCCTTTGTCACTGCAAATTAGCTAGCTTCCTTTTCTCAAGTTTTTCCACAGCTTGTTCTATTCTTTGGGACAATGTGTATTGTATCGTTAGGATTTTCTGCTGTCTTTGCTATACGTAAAAGTGCTTATTTCATGCAGTACAAGGCCAGCCTTGTGTGCTGCTGTGTTCCTCTTCCTCCCCAGACACCGAATAAAGTATACATTTCCTCTTAATATACACGTCTCCATGGGCAAGCCTGAATTCCACTTCTACTCCCTATTTTTCATTTGGTAATTGGCAATAGTCTCTAGTTTAGGCTGTATAGCGTTTCTACTTCCGCTGTTGTAGTACGGTAGTAGTGCCGCGGTAGTACTCTCTGTGGTCTTGTAAGGGAGCAGATAGTGATTGTGTTCTATTTGGGTGCAACGTATTGGCATTCCTTGTTAGTCTGTGTGTGTGCATGTAGTATTAATAATATTAGCAGCATTTTGCTTTAAACATCTTTTGACTTAAGTCTCCTCCCGGTCTTTGTGTTTGGGTGTGGCTATTTTCTCTGGGATCTGATGTGACCATGCAGGCAAGTAATTTCCCAGTCCTTAGTCAGGACTGGGAAGTCAGGCAGTCAGACTGGCAGTCAGTCTCTTATACGTTTCCACAGGCTCCACTTTACTCCAACTGCATCGCATTTGGACTGTATTGTGCTCCAAACAAGTTTCACATGTCCATTGTGGGTACTGCACTGACCTAGAAAGTTCTGTCAATATT
Source organism: Oncorhynchus mykiss (assembly GCF_057628025.1). Classification (NCBI taxonomy): domain Eukaryota; kingdom Metazoa; phylum Chordata; class Actinopteri; order Salmoniformes; family Salmonidae; genus Oncorhynchus; species Oncorhynchus mykiss. The sequence goes on from NC_143049.1 coordinate 25,665,222, forward strand.
GAACTACGGTAGCAACCTGTACTTGAAATTAAAAAAATAAATTTAAAAAAGTACAAATTGAATTTGGACAGTGTCTGACTTTGGCACGGTGGTGGTGATCAGCATCTAGGAACACACTGGGAACTGACCACCTTGTTGAATTACTTGATTTGGGTCAGGGCATCTATGGTACTGTAAATAGCAGAAGATCACATATAATTAAAGTCATAAGTCATTGTCATAAGGACATGCTAAAATGTGAACCGGGACATTATGCCCTTAGTTCTAGCAAAAGAGCAAAGTGGGAACTGATTTGTCCCTGTGTGCCACAGTCAGTTTTGTGTCGTCATGCCCCTTCCCCAGTGTCGTCGCGCCCCTTCCCCAGTGTCGTCGCGCCCCTTCCCCAGTGTCGTCGCGCCCCTTCCCCAGTGTCGTCGCGCCCCTTCCCCAGTGTCGTCGCGCCCCTTCCCCAGTGTCGTCGCGCCCCTTCCCCAGTGTCGTCGCGCCCCTTCCCCAGTGTCGTCGCGCCCCTTCCCCAGTGTCGTCGCGCCCCTTCCCCAGTGTCGTCGCGCCCCTTCCCCAGTGTCGTCGCGCCCCTTCCCCAGTGTCGTCGCGCCCCTTCCCCATTGTCGTCGCGCCCCTTCCCCAGTGTCGTCGCGCCCCTTCCCCAGTGCCGTCGCGCCCCTTCCCCAGTGCTAGAACAGCAGACTTTGCCCAGGCAGATGATGATGACTCCTGTGAAAACCATGTATTGCGTTACGCCAGTGTTACCGGGGAGTCTTCAGGTCTCAAACTTTGTCCCAAATGACACCCTATTCCCTACATAGTGTGCTACTTTAGACCAGTGCTGGATAGGGCACTATATAGGGGAGAAGGGTGTCATTTGGGATGCTGCCGGTCTGTCCATCTTATTTTGATTTGTGCCAAACTCCCAAAGACATGACTTTGATTTGACAGTTTAATTTGTGCTTATTGGAGTTTAATTAGGTTTTGTGGCTTAGCTCTGGGAGGTTAGGATGGTGAAAGGAAGAGCGATGTGATTAAGTACGTTGAGGGCTCTCATTGCTCCTAGTGGTCTTCTAGCAGAGAGAAGGAAGAAAACAGAGAATCAAGACAACCTTTGGCAGAGAGAGACAGACTGAAGAAATAGAGCAGGAAAATTAGCTTTTGCAGAGAAAATGTTTTTTTTTGGGGGGGGTCACATTTGAGTCAGAACCCAGTGCAAAATTAAATGGAGAATTTGCTGAGCAGTCTGAAGTGGACAATATGGAGTTGGTCCTCTCTTGGAACCTCTTGATAACCTAATGCATTTATCATGGTTTGTCAAGACCTTTAATGAGCGCTAATCTCCACTGAGATTTCTATGTATTTGAAGTGTAGTATTTTCTAATCCAAATCCTGCCCAATGTAATGAATCCAAGGGGATAAGTATACTTATCAAACTGAAGTAGGACGGTGTCCTATTTCTGACGGCATCAGCAGAACTATAATTTCTCATTAACAAACTGTCACTCCACCCCCTCAAATGTGCACTCGTCCTCCAATTACAGATAAGGGTGTTTTTACACTTGGTCCCTTTCAGCCAATTTTTGTGAACTCAGTGCGGTTCTCTTAATTTTGTGTTCAGTGTGAACACTCCAAAGGAACTTGGACTACTCAAGAGCCGCTAAGCGAACCGAACTGAGACCATTCGGTTTGATTGAATTCCGGGGTCCGTTTCCCTTTTTTAGGACAATGTGAACATAAAGCTCCCCGGGTTCACTTGTCATTGGTGTAGGAATACACACTAGACTAGACTACTGCAACACTGTTTCCCCTGACATAACCCCTCACATTGGTGCCAAAAGAGACAAGATGATGTGCAGGTTTGCAGAAGAAAAGGTGTGGTGTTTTTGAATAGGCCTATTGATTAGCGATTTTCAAGGATGCATAAAAATTCCAAAACGTGTGTTTTTAGTTAAGATTATTTGTTTGCAATGTGATCTATAGGCTAAGAGAGCTTCATACGCTGTTTATTTGATTGTGGGGTTTGAATAGTGTGAAAACAACATATTTGGTGAGAATCACAGTACAGTACAAAATCAATACTAGCTCTTAAGCATGAGACACACCAAGAATCTCACTGCCGATAGACTGCCAAATAGATACTGATCACAGTGGGAGGCCTTTCTTTCTTTTGCTATAACATAAGCGGTACCTGCTGCGTGCCGACCTGGTAGCGACTAACCAATTGCAATGCTCGTCAGTGGCCAACAACTTGACTTTGCGCCAATCAGAGAGCACGAACCTCCACGTGGGGGAGCCAACAATGTTTAAAAAAAGTTTTTCTCCGTACATCCACAGATGAGACAGTCACATTTCATATGCCATGTAGGCTATGGGATGGTAAGTGCACAGATGCAATGCACACAACACTAAATACTTCCTCCAAGCTAGCTAACCACTATAGCTAGTATTGTATATAATTAAATCACAATGGATTAGCGAGTTTCCATGAAACAGCTGCCTGTGTTAGCTGCTGAGTTAGTGCAGTGTCTTTAACCAGCTAGTTAGCTACCTACAGTACCAGTCAAAAGTTTCGACACACCTACTCATTCAAGGGTTTTTCTTTATTTGTCCTTTCTACATTGTAGAATAATAGTGAAGGCAACCAAAAGTGTTAAACAAATCAATATATATTTGAGATTCTTCAAAGTAGCCACCCTCTGTCTTGACAGCTTTGCACACACTTGGCATTCTCTCAACCTGCTTCACCTGGAATGCTTTTCCAACCGTCTTGAAGGAGAGAATTAGCTCAACTAATTAAATGACTATCTCACCACAGAATAGGCCTTACTATCGCTGTGCTAGTGTCATTTAAGGGTGCCTCTGAGCCTGTATTAGTGAACATTAATGTTGTCAAAGGCTAACCAAGAGAACGGGAGATGGCTGCCAACCTACAATACATGCTTTGAGACAAATCAAAATCAAATCAAATCAAATTTTATTTGTCACATACACATGGTTAGCAGATGTTAATGCGAGTGTAGCGAAATGCTTGTGCTTCTAGTTCCGACAATGCAGTAATAACCAACAAGTAATCTAACTAACAATTCCAAAACTACTGTCTTGTACACAGTGTAAGGGGATAAAGAATATGTACATAAGGATATATGAATGAGTGATGGTACAGAGCAGCATAGGCAAGATACAGTAGATGGTATCGAGTACAGTATGTACAAATGAGATGAGTATGTAAACAAAGTGGCATAGTTTAAAGTGGCTAGTGATACATGTATTACATAAGGATACAGTCGATGATATAGAGTACAGTATATACGTATGCATATGAGATGAATAATGTAGGGTAAGTAACATTATATAAGGTAGCATTGTTTAAAGTGGCTAGTGATATATTTACATCATTTCCCATCAATTCCCATTATTAAAGTGGCTGGAGTTGAGTCAGTGTGTTGGCAGCAGCCACCCAATGTTAGTGGTGGCTGTTTAACAGTCTGATGGCCTTGAGATAGAAGCTGTTTTTCATTCTCTCGGTCCCAGCTTTGATGCACCTGTACTGACCTCGCCTTCTGGATGATAGCGGGGTGAACAGGCAGTGGCTCGGGTGGTTGATGTCCTTGATGATCTTTATTGCCTTCCTGTGACAAGGTATGAGGAGGCTGTTTCCAAGACGGGGTCAAAGGTCAGGGGTGTTGCGACAGCTTCTTTTTAAGAAGTGTGTACTTGTACACTTCCTGCCATGGATGAACAAGCATCCATGGCTGTAAGCATTGGCTAGCAAGAGAAGAGTTTCCGCCATCGTTAACTCCATGATCGGGAAAAGGGTGGAGAATCAGGTTGTAGACTTATGAGAAACTCTTTTAACTCCCTCAGTTAGCATGGAGCCAATGCATAATTATATATACAGTACCAATCAAACGTTTAGTATTTAGTATTTTCTACGTTGTAGAATAATAGTGAAGACATCAACTATGGAATCATGAAGTAACCCAAAGTGTTAACCAAATCAAAATATATTTTAGATTCTTCAAAGTTGCCACCCTTTGCCTTGATGACAGCTCTGCACACTCTTGGCATTCTCTCAACCAGCTTCACCTGGAATGCTTTTCCAACAGTCTTGAAGGAGTTCCCACATATGCTGAGCACTTGTTTGCTGCTTTTCCTGCAGTCCAATTCATCCCAAACCATCTCAATTGGGTTGAGGTCCGGTGATTGTCGAGGCTTGGTCATCTGATGCAGCACTCATCACTCAAATAGCTCTAACACAGCCTGGAGGTGTGTTGGGTCATTGTCCTATTGAAAAACAAATGATAGTCCCACTAAGCGCAAAACAGATGGGATTGGATATCGCTGCAGAATGCTGTGGTAGCCATGCTGGTTAAGTGTGCCTTGATTTCTAAATAAATCACTTGACAGTGTCACCAGCAAAGCACCCCCACACCATAAGACCACCTCCTCCATGCTTTACGGTGAGAAATACACATGCGGAGATCATCTGCTTCTCACAGACACGGCGGTTGGAATACAAATCTCAAATCTGGACTCATCAGACCAAAGGACAGATTTCCACCGGTCTAATGTCCATTTCTCGTGTTTCTTGGCCCAAGCAACTCTCTTCTTATTATTGGTGTCCTTTAGTAGTGGTTTCTTGCAGCAATTTGACCATGAAGGCCTGATTCACACAGTCTCCTCTGAACAGTTGATGTTGAGATGTGTGTTACTTGAACTCTGAAGCATTTATTTGGGTAACTCTGGGTCCTTTCCTGTGGCGGTACTTATGAGAGCCAGTTTCATCATAGTGCTTGGTGGTTTTTCTGACTGCACTTGAAGGAACATTCAAAGTTATTGAAATGTTCCGCATTGACTGACCTTTATGTGTTAAAGTAATGATGGACCGTTTCTCTTTGCTTATTTGAGCTGTTCTTGCCATATGGACTTTGGTCTTTTACCAAATAGGGTAATCTGCCGTATACCCAACCCTACCATGTCACAACACAACTGATTGGCTCAAACACATTAAGAAGGAAAGAAATTCCAATAATTAACTTTTAACAAGGTACACCTGTTAATTTAAATGCATTCCAGGTGACTACCTCATGAAGCTGGTTGAGAGAATGCCAAGAGTGCAAAGCTGTCATCAATGAAAGAGTGGCTACTTTGAAGAATCTCATATCAAATATGTTTTGATTTGTTACTACATGATTCCACGTGTTATTTCATAGTTTTGAGGTCTTCACTATTATTCAATTTTATAGAAAATTGTCAAATTAAAGAAAAACCCTTTGCTATGGGCTGGCACTGGCAGGATTATGGGTCAATTAGAGTCAATTAAATTGTTTCTTCATCTTGCTAGGTAGTTATCCAGCTGTGGCCATCTAGCTAGTAACAAGGGCTTTCTACAAAATAGCCACATTAGAGCAGATAGCTTGGAATCTAGACCGTAAGCAATACGTACGGATATTCATTGCCAAACAACGCTACTGTCACCTGGTTTGGAGTATTTTGTGGCTGATGACATCCAAGGTCTTTGCTGTGTGAACACAAAAGAGAGTACGAAACAATTACAACTACAGAATAATTTAATCTGCAGTTATTCTTCAGCTATTTATTTTCTTACTATTAACATGCACAAATTATTGGTGTCTTCTGATTTACAATGATTATGGAATGGCTGGTCCTGCACTTTGTCAAACCCCAGAATGCATTGAGTGAATGTTAGGAAAAATATATTGTTTCCTTTCTAAACATAGCAATGTGAACGCAAAGAGGACTCAGACCCCAAAATAAGTGAACCTGCATAAGAGTTGAGTCCTCATTCAACGGCAAGGGCAGTGTGAATACAAAGAGAACTGAGTTCTTTTGTTTTGTTTTACCCCAGAGGACTGAGATTGATTCTTTTAAAGAGGACTGTGAAAAGTCCAATTCCCCAACAAGTCCCCATGGAGTGCCAGTCTCAGACCCCCCATTTTGACCTGTTGACGGGGTTAAGTGTTGGCGCTCACCGTCAGCACTCATCAATAACACAGCGTTGATCTCTTCCAGATGCATCGTGGGTCAGGACGGGGACTTATTAATCTGCTCGAACAATGACCATTAGCTGTTGTCAGCTCACTTATAATAGGTTACGTCCCAAATGGCACCATATTCCCTACATAATGCACCATAGGGCTCTGGTCGAAAAGTAGTGCACTATGTAGGAAATAGGGTGCCAAATTGACTGTTGTAGCTTAGTTGGCTTATGGTGTTACTCTTTAAACCATAGCTCTAGCTGATTCTTCTTCATTAAGTGCGTACTGGTGTAGGCCTTGGCCTTATCAGGGGCCCTGTTACTGGATGAGTTGAGAAAAGCAGAGCTGTTGAGAGGTCGAGAGGGGCTCTGAAGTCATCCCAAATGGCACTCTGCTCCCTTATTGTTCCACTTCTTTTGACCAGGTTCCATAAGGCTCTAGTCAAAAGTAATGCACTACATGGGAAATAGCGTGCCATTTGGGTCAAAGCCCTTCTTTACTGGGGGAAACGCTGACCTGGCCTCACAGGGTGGGAGGTAATTGGACACCCGGGACTCTTCCAGACGCTGTATGATGAAACATTTCTGCTTCAGTCCTTTTTCACGCTGATCACTTTTAATTGTACAAATTTATTGCGATAAGCAAAGGAGCTCTTGTTTTCTTTCCTGAGTAGCCTAGTGGCAGGTAGCCTGGTGGTTAGAGCGTTGGGCCAGTAACCGAAAGGTTGCTGGATCGAATCCCCGAACTGACAAGGTAAACATTTGTCGTTCTGCCCCTGAACATGGCAGTTAACCCACTGTTCCCTGGTAGGCCATCATTGTAAATAAGAATTTGTATTTAACTGACTTGCCTAGTTAAATAAAGGTTACATTTAAGAAAATAAGTTCCGCATGTTGGCTCGTTGCGTTGTGAAACACAATATAATTGCTCAACATTGACAAAGTTGAGCTTAGCCAGCTGTATCGCAATGAATGATGCAACTTCCCTTCTACTCAGCTGGCCAGGCCAGTGAATACAGTACAGTCAGAAGGCATCTGACTCCCACTTGGAGGAAGTGTTATGTTCTCTGGCCAGACAGACACTATGGAGAAAGACTTCATTTATTACTGTAGGTTTTGCAAACTTTCTCTCGACATCGAGAGGAGGGAGCTCAGGATGTCTCAAGCTCCTTTTTGGAAGATGTCCCTTTTTCCAAGGAGCTGGCTGGAAAGGGCAGTCACACACGTGGCATTTACCGCACTGCAGGAAAAGCAATCGCCTTTCCTACAGTCCAGGATAGATGTTGCACCACATACAAAGAAGTGCCATGTTCTGCTGGCAGGTTCTCTCTCAAATGGCTACAACTAAGGCCCAGTGTCTCTTTGTACAGGAAAACAAGCTACTCAGACAGAATGTGTGTTGATTAACGATCCGACGGTAGCGCAGACACCACCTCATAAAAATGTTGTGGACTCACCGTGACTTTTATGAGGGGAATTGAAAAGCTATTGCTGTCGAGAATCGCCTAGCAACATGATGGTAATGGCAGCACCTGCATACTCAAAGATCTGTCTCTAAGCTCTGTTCTCTTCTTGAACCATAGAAATAGAATGTGTAGTGTTCTGTGTCTAGAACACCTTGGCCCATGCTGGGAGTGTGAAGTAGCAAACTGTCTCCATGTCCTCTGCTCTCTTGGGACTCCATAAACCTAGTTAATAACCAAACACCCACCAAAGACCTGGAGAAACCATACACTGCCGCTCTACAGTCACCATGTAAACCTAACTCAAGTTATTTACTGACGTTTCCTTCTTCCTGTGTCTGCCAAGTGGACCGTATTATCAGCCAAGCTCCGTGGGTTCTACTGGATCTGTTTTGATGTAAGAGTTGGGTGAGATACTGTATTTTTAACAAACATCTCCATAGTGCAGTGGAAAGCACGCCAGGATGCCATTCTGACATTCGGCCATAGGTGTTGTCATTGAGCCTTTTAATACAGCCTCCTTTAAGCGCATCCTTCTCTGCCGCAACGCGAGACAAATTGTTCCCAGCTAATTGAACACCCGCATTGTAAAATATGCCCATGATGTCTGATTAAGTGTTGATTGGCTTGAGAAGCTGTTATTGCAGTCCAAACAGGAAAAATGTACCTCCAATGTGATTAAGGGTGATACTGTGTGATGCATGATTCTCATTAACTGTTCTCCCAGCAGGCTTAGGAAGTTAGTTGCTCCTAATTCTTCAGACTATACTGAGGTGCTTAATTGGGTGGTGTTCTGTTGAATTAACCAGTAGGCCTAAAGCAATACACATGGCATAGCTCTTCATTTTTTTTTGTCTACTTCGAACATTTTTCTTAACCAACAGTGCGGTTCTAGAAGAATTAAGGGCTTGTAAGTAAGCATTTCATGGTAAAGTCTACTCTTGTTGTATTCGGTACATGTGACCGCTTGATTTAAGTAGGCCTATTGTTTGTGGAGCCTGTTGTTTTGTCTCCGTTCTCCAAGTCTTCTATGTGAGAATGTTAACACAAGCAGCACATGTACAGTAGTTCATGTGAGAACAAACCTTTTCAGGTCTCACGTATCTGAAAGATGTGGACTGTAGTTGAGGTTTACGTTTTAGTTTCAATTTCCTACAGCTTACGTGTAATTTCACTTTGCTATAAATGAAAGCTGTAACAACCTTTGTCTAGCCTTTATCCCAGGAATTTTTTATTTTTTTTCCATTTGCATTAGTATAGCTCTGTCCCCTATTACGATTCCATTATCTCTGTAATTTAATGTACACTATATACACAAGTATGTGGACACCCCTTCAAATTAGTGGATTCGGCTATTTTAGCCACATCCGTTGCTGACAGGCGCGTAAAATTGAGCACATAGCCATGCATTCTCTATAGACAAGCATTGGCAGTAGAAGGGCCTTACTGAAGAGCTTAGTGACTTTCAACATGGTACCGTCATATGATTGCTTCCTTTCCAATAAGTCAGTTTGTCCAATTTCTGCCCTGCTAGAGCTGCCCCGGTAAACTTGAAGTGATGTTATTGTGAAGTGGAAACATCTAGGAGCAACAACGGCTCAGCCGCAAAGTAGTAGGCCACACAAGCTCACAGAACGGGAACGCCGAGTGCTGAAGCGTGTAAAAATCATCTGTCCTCGGTTGCAACGCTCACTACTGAGTTCCAAACTGCCTCTGGAAGCAACGTCATCACAATAACTGTTCGTCAGGAGCTTCATGGAATGGGTTTCCAAGGCTGAGCAGCGGCACACAAGCCTAAGATCACCATGTGCAATGCCAAGCGTCGGCTGGAGTGGTGTTAACGCGTCGCCGTTGGACTCTGGAGCAGTGGAAACACGTTCTCTGGAATGATGAATCACACTTCACCATCTGGCAGTCTGATGGACAAATCTGGGTTTGGCAGATACCAGGAGAAAGCTACCTGCCATAATGCATAGTGCCAACTGTAAGGTTTGGTGGTGGAGGAATAATGGTATGGGTCTGTTTTTTGTGATTTGTCTAGGCCCCTTAGTTCCAGTAAAGGGATATCCTAACAGGATACAATGACATTCTAGATGATTCTGTGTTTCCAATTTTGTGGCAACAGTTTGGGAAAGGCCCTTTCCTGTTTCAGCATGACAATGCCCCTGTGCACAAAGGGAGGTCCGTACAGAAATACTTTTTTGAGATTGGTGTGGAAGAACTTGACTGACCTGCACAGAGCCCTGACCTCAACCCCATCGAACACCTTTGACGAATTGGAACTCGAACTGCGAGCCAGGTCTAATCACCCAACATCAGTGCTGACCTCACTAATCCGCTTGTGGCTGAAGCAATATTCCAACATCTAGTGGAAAAGCCTTCCCAGAAGAGTGGAGGCTGTTAGTCCCCCCTTTGCTGTTCTAACTCCATATTAATGCCCATCATTTTGGAATGAGATGTTTGACGAGCATGTGTCCACATACTTTTGGTCCACATACTTTTGGCGCAGGTCTTATTCAGATGCACCTTTTCCCCCAGATATTTTCTGTAGTTTCCATTAAGTGAAATGGATAGGGGGTTATTACAGTAAAACTGCTTCTTCCATTCTAGTCACAATTGTTCTACACTTGAACATGATTCTACTTTTCGAGTGGGTTGTATGCTCGCTCTCTGACGTGCGTGTGTAAGATTTGCGTCAAGTGTGATTGTACTGTACGTCTACATTTACAAGCCATCTGTCAAGACACTGTGATTTAATGGGCGGATTGGATCGAATTGATGCCTGACTGCTTGTGTGATGTTGACCATATCTTATAATAAAAGTCTATAAACAAGTCATCTCGCCCCTATCATGCCACAAATCAAACAAAACTCATCAAATGGGCTCAGCACCGTATGTATCTCTCCAGTGTCTGCTACTGACCCTCGTGGGTTGTTTTCACCACATCATGATTTGAGTCTTGTTATAAGCAATTTATTTTCCTTGTCTGTAGACAGTGTTTAATCAGCTACTTATGAGGATATTATTGGCCTGGTTGGGGCTCATACATATTGGGTGTTGTGGATGTTGGCTTTAGACCCAGCTGAGCATTGGGTGTTTTGGTTTGTAGATGTTGGCTGTAGACACGGTGATGATTGGTGTTTTGGGTTGTAGATGTTGGCTGTAGACACGGTGATGGTTGGTGTTTTGGGTTGTAGATGTTGGCTGTAGACACGGTGATGATTGGTGTTTTGGGTTGTAGATGTTGGCTGTAGACACGGTGATGATTGGTGTTTTGGGTTGTAGATGTTGGCTGTAGACACGGCGATGGTTGGTGTTTTGGGTTGTAGATGTTGGCTATGACAGAGACATGGCGTTTAGTGCTGGTTGTTGACCGCTATGTAGGCCAAGGATCTGGGCCATTCCCTCCACTCGCTGACAGCTCTGCTATCTCGCCTCTAGTATTTACCTGGCATACAGGGTCTAGCCAGACAGGTCCTACTTCTGCGGGCAAAGTGTGACATCTGCCTGCTCCCAGTTAGTCAAAGAACACTGTGGACTGCTCTAAGAGAAGTGGACATCCCCTGTTTGGGTTGGTTTCATTTGCCATGTCTACTGAGGCTATGTAAGTAAGTCTTGTTCATGCCAGGACGGCCTATAGGGCAGGAACACGTGTCTGTAGCATGAGGCAGTTTAATGTACAAGTAGACCCCGTGGACCCTGTATTTCAGATGGAGATGAGAGGTTATTAACTTGATGTTTATGGTATGATTTTAATGAGTGTGTCCCAAATGTCACCCTATTCCCCGACCTAGTGCGCTACTTTTGACCACAACCCTATGGGCATTGTTCAAAAGTAATGCACTACATAGGGAAAAGGGTGCCATTTGGTTTGTAACCAATAAATCACAGGGATATATCATGAGGCATTGGGCAACTCACTAGAACATGACATTGAAGGATGAAGTATATTGTAATCGAATGAGTGAAATATGATAGACATTGTTATAAAGCACTCCATATGCCTCTATCCATATGTGATTTAGTAGACAGAGTTGAGGACGGTTATAAAGATTTTTTGCGAGTTCATTGCTATGGCCATTGTGTCCATTGTGGTGTTCGCTATCCTTTAGGGAGGTGTAAAACCTGTGTTCAAACTGGGTAACAGAGAATTACACACACACATGCATGCACACTAGCGACGGGATGATACCAGTATCACAATATTTCTTCCATGGCAAAAATAAATAAACACGATGCAGATTTTTTGGTCCTATAAAAATCTGCTCTGTGTAAAATTGTGTGCTATATATTTATTTATTTTACCTTTATTTAACTAGGCAAGTGGTTAAGAACAAATTCTTATTTTCAATGACAGGAAAAGCTAACTGCCTCGTTCAGGGACAGAACAACAGATTTTTACCTTGTCAGCTCGGGGATTCGATCTAGCAACCTTTCGGTTACCAGTCCAACACCCTAACCACTAGGTTACCTGCCACCCCTATAGTTTGGAAAATCAATAAATGTGACTCTTGATGACGACAATGATAGTTCCTGACAACACGGTTGTTTACATAAAGCAGTGAAGAGGTGCTTAATGTTTTGTTTCCTTGCCATGATACTAACAAGTAGAGGTCGACCGATTTAATCGTAATGGCCCGATTTAATTAGGGGCGATTTCAAGTTTTCATAACAATCGGAAATCGGTATTTTTGGGTGCCGATTTAAAATAATAATAATAATTTAATAAAAATAAAATAATATCATTTTTTTATACCTTTATTTAACTAGGCAAGTCAGTTAAGAACACATTGTTATTTTCAACAACGGCCTAGGAACGGTGGGTTAACTGCCTCGTTCAGGGGCAGAAAGACAGATTTTCACCTGTCGGCTCTGGGGATCCAATCTTGCAACCTTACTGTTAACTGCCTCTCTCTCGTTGCACTCCACAAGGAGACTGCCTGTTACGCAAATGCATCCTGCCAAGGTAAGTTGCTAGCTAACATTAAACTTATCTAATAAAAAAAAAAATTATAATCACTAGTTAATTACACATGGTTGATATTATCTAGCGTGTCCTGCGTTGCATATAATCTGACTGAGCATACAAGCATCCAAATATCTGACTGAGCGGTGGTAGGCAGAAGCAGGCGAATAAACATTCATTCAAACAGCACTTTCGTGCGTTTTGCCAACAGTATAACACTGTTGTACATATACATATATACACATATACAACATATACTGTTGTAACAGTATAACTTTACGTCCGTCCCCTCGCCCCGACCTGGGCGTGAACCAGGGACGCTCTGTACACGTCAAGTCACCCTCGAAGCATCGTTACCCATCGCTCCACAAAAGCCGTGGCCCTTGCAGAGCAAGGGGAACCACTACTTCAAGATCTCAAAGCGAGTGACGTCGCCGATTTGAAACACTATTAGCGCGCACCACTGCTAACTAGCTAGCCATTTCACATCGGTTACACTCACCCCCCTTTTGACCTCTTCCGCAGCAACCAGTGATCCGGGTCAACAACATCAATGTCACAGTATAGACTCTACGTCCGTCCCCTCGCCCCGACACTGGCAATACTAAAGTGCCTATAAGAACATCCAATAGTCAAAGGTTAATGAAATACAAATGGTATAGAGAGAAATAGTCCTATAATTCCTATAATAACTACAACCTAAAACTTCTTACCTGGGGATATTGAGGAACCACCAGCTTTCATATATTCTCATGTTCTGGGCAAGGAACTTAAACGTTAGCTTTCTTACATGGCACATGTTGCACTTTACTTTCTTCTCCAACACTTTGTTTTTGCATTATTTAAACCAAATTGAACATGTTTCATTATTTACTTGAGACTAAATTGATTTTATTGATGTATTAGATTAAGTTAAAATAAGTGTTCAATCAGTAGTGTTGTAATTGTCATTATTACAAAAAAATACAAAATAAATTGGCCGATTTTAATCGGTAGCGTCTTTTTTGATCCTCCAATAATCGGTATCGGCGTTGAAAAATCATAATCGGTCGACCTCTACGAACAAGTATTACGATACTGGTACCTTCTTGTCACACGCAGACACACATGCACGACATAGCAGACACACACACACACACACACGCATGCATGACATATCAATCATGTAAGTGTGTGCAGAAACACACGTATACAGTCTCTCAGGGCAATCAACACACATTTGAAGTTGAACAGTTATTTTGTAGTCATCCTCAGGGAAAGACCACCCCTGTTGATTGTGTGTGTGTGCGCGCATGTGAATGAGTTATCTTGTGGTGGGGCCAAGTATGTGCTTGTCAACAAATGTAGCAATTAGTACTGAGGAGGGGGAGTTTCCTGCTGTGTAGATTGCTTCACCGCACACTTGTGTGAAGTCGCCAAATACCCTGCTGCAGTTTACTGGAGTATTTTAACCATTCTATTACCAAGTTGAGGCCAGGAAAGCGCAACTCCGTTCTCTGATATCGAGGCGGAGTTGCATATTAATAAGTGGTCGCACGATTTGCTAGCAACAAAATGGAGTCATCAGTCGACACTAACAATATTCCGCGGGGTGCTGAAATAAATACTTTTAATAAACTTTTAGCGAATACAACCACCAATTGAATCTCAACTGGCATGTAGAACGGAGTTGAGCGTTCCTCAGCTATCCATTGACCACAAGCATGTAGAACGGAGTTGAGCGTTCCTCAGCTATCCATTGACCACAAGCATGTAGAACGGAGTTGCGCGTTCCTCAGCTCTCCATTGACCACAAGCATGTAGAACGGAGTTGAGCGTTCCTCAGCTCTCCATTGACCACAAGCATGTAGAACGGAGTTGAGCGTTCCTCAGCTCTCCATTGACCACAAGCATGTAGAACGGAGTTGCGCGTTCCTCAGCTCTCCATTGACCACAAGAATGTAGAACGGAGTTGAGCGTTCCTCAGCTATCCATTGACCACAAGATTGTAGTCTCTCACATTCTGGGCACTCCACATAGGGCTGGCACAATGCAGCAGCACACATAGCAATATAAATAATAGATCGGGCTTGGAACCTCTAACCCTGGCAATTTGACTGGTAAACTCATAGATGTGGTAAAGAGGTCAATCGAACTCGACCAAAACAATGGAATTGCCATTTAGTGGGGGAAAGATTGCGAGTCTCCTCATTGCCCCCAGCAAAATTAACATACATTTAGATTATGGTTTATATGTATTTCACAATATGTTGAGGTCAAAATCTGAGTATAATGCTTGTATGGATGTTAAGCCCAACACATGTTAGTCATCGTTACCAATCAACAGCATTACAGTTAAAATGTACTTTGACTCCCACCCACAATTACCGTATGCTTGCTATGCTAACCAGTTTGTTCAAACGGGACTTGAAAAGGGACAAACTGAAAAGGGACCATTTCTACATGTTATGCAGCATAAACTGCCAAATATATCCAAATCGGACTTAAGTAATTACCTTTAAAGCTTTTAAGAAGGCTATTGCACTGTACTTGTGCATGTGACGACATTTAAACCTTGAAACTTGTGGTCCTGTTACAATACATAAATCATGACGGATTTGACGAATATCCACTTTGTTAGATTTGTTGAATATGCCCAAACTCCTTTACCACATCTATGGGTACACTCGCAATGGCTGCCTGGTATTGTATGTTCATTCTAATTATGTTAATTTGTTTGGCTCATGCTAGGTTGAAGAAATGTAGGTTAAGACAACGTGGTCACTAATCTGGGACCAGTGCCGCTGCCAACTAGCATAGCTGTTCCCATTGTTGCAAAGAGTTATATGATATTAGAATCATGTTGTCTTAACTTTTTAGTTTTCTTTAAATTAGGGCTCATGCATTGGCATGTGTTTTCTGTAATGTCAGTTGAGTCGAATCAACAAATCACAGCACATCTTGAGTACACTTCCTGTTTTTACTTCCTGCTTTGCTCCTATGAAGACACTCGCAATGGCCACCAGTCCACCCAACCATGCCATCATTAACTTGAATGGGGACATGTTCTATTCATTTTATTTTGTTGGCAACGCATGCAGTCAGGAGCATAGCGTTTGCTATTTGAACAGTTATTACGGAGACCGAGGTCATTCGGCTGGCCAATTACCACCATCCAAAATTCAATGACAGTCACCCTAGCTCTGCACACTCAACACTAGTAGTCCCCTACCTGGAGATACAGTGAATGTGATAAGAGTGAAATGCAATTCAAACAACCTGAGAGACAGTGTTGTGATGTAGTGATTAGTATGTTAGTGCATCATTCTCATCCTTACCATGGGATGTAACTTACCAGTAGATATTAACACAGATCCTTTATCATAGGCTTGAGAGTGACACATTCTGGAGACTGGTCAAAAGAAGTGCACTTTACATTGAATAGTGTGCCATTTGGGAAAAAGACCGTATACCTCCAGTGGACAGATACCGGTAGTGTTATTGTGCCCTCAAACTCTGCCTGACTCTGTCTCTGTGGCCAGTACGGGAGTCAGAGACGGACAACAGTTGGTTGCCTTTGGGCCTCTGCTGTACTGCATGGTGAATAAGATCCGTTTCTAATGTGGCTGTCTGCCTGTGTGACTGTGACTGTACTGTTATTGGCCTTTTGAACTATTTTGATCCTTCCTCTCCGCACCGAACCAATAACGCAAGCCAGCTGAACACACGTGGACGTCTTAGTGACGGCTTGAATGTCATATTCAATTAACTGCAGGGGTTCTTGTCCTTGGAAGTAATAAGGCCTCCGTACGATAGGAAGCCTGAATCATACAGTAGATACAATCATTGGTGGGATCCATATCGATTAGAGTCAGACGTCAACTTGAATTCTTAAGTCGTGTTTCTTTTTCCTCCTATCTCTCTTTCTCTCTCCTTCTTTTTCTCTTTGTCTCACACATTTTTCTTGCTCATATTCCCTCCCATCTCTCTCTCTTCTTCCCGACTTTCTATTACTCCTTCACACCACACACTAAGCTTTTCACTATTCTATACAGTACCAGTCAGTCTGGACACCTACTCATTCAAGGGTTTCTCTTTATTTTTACTATTCTACGTTGTAGAATAATAGTGAAGACTTAACTATGAAATAACACATGGTATCATGTAGTAACCAAACCCTTGAACGAGTAGGTGTCAACTTTTGACTGGTACTGTATGTCTTGCTCCCAGATACAGTATATGATTTACAAAAGATACATGTCTGTTGATAATGTAATGATTCCAGGAAGAGTAGCTGCCACTTCTGCATATGTAATACATGTAAATGGTCAATAAAGTAATCATCTTTTTCCCTCTTTCCGGCAGCTGGTGGCGGTGTATGATGAACAGGAACCTCACCATGGTGGCGACGGCACCAGCGCCAGCTCAACGGGCACCCAAAGTCCCGACCTGTTTGCCACCGAGCTCAACACAAGCAGCGTGTCTGCTTTCCAGCCCTACCAGGCCGCCAGCGAGATAGAAGTCACTCCGTCCGCACTCCGAACTAGTAAGTTCACAAATCAAACACCCGGGTTACGTAAAATGAGCATGCCTCCGACATGTACACCAAGGAATCATGTCTGCATGGATTTTGTCTGCAACGTTCGACAACGTCGAAGCATACAGATACAGTGCCTTGCGAAAGTATTCGGCCCCCTTGAACTTTGCGACCTTTTTGCCACATTTCAGGCTTCAAACATAAAGATATAAAACTGTATTTTTTTGTGAAGAATCAACAACAAGTGGGACACAATCATGAAGTGGAACGACATTTATTGGATATTTCAAACTTTTTTAACAAATCAAAAACTGAAAAAATTGGGCGTGCAAAATTATTCAGCCCCAAACTCTCTCCAGAAGTTCAGTGAGGATCTCTGAATGATCCAATGTTGACTTAAATAAATACAATCCACCTGTGTGTAATCAAGTCTCCGTATAAATGCACCTGCACTGTGATGGTCTCAGAGGTCCGTTAAAAGCGCAGAGAGCATCATGAAGAACAAGGAACACACCAGGCAGGTCCGAGATACTGTTGTGAAGAAGTTTAAAGCCGGATTTGGATACAAAGATTTCCCAAGCTTTAAACATCCCAAGGAGCACTGTGTAAGCGATAATATTGAAATGGAAGGAGTATCAGACCACTGCAAATCTACCAAGACCTGGCCGTCCCTCTAAACTTTCAGCTCATACAAGGAGAAGACTGATCAGAGATGCAGCCAAGAGGCCCATGATCACTCTGGATGAACTGCAGAAATCTACAGCTGAATTGGGAGACTCTGTCCATAGGACAACAATCAGTCATATATTGCACAAATCTGGCCTTTATGGAAGAGTGGCAAGAAGAAAGCCATTTCTTAAAGATATCCATAAAAAGTGTTGTTTAAAGTTTGCCACAAGCCACCTGGGAGACACACCATGTGGAAGAAGGTGCTCTGGTCAGATGAAACCAAAATTGAACTTTTTGGCAACAATGCAAAACGTTATGTTTGGCGTAAAAGCAACACAGCTCATCACCCTGAACACACCATCCCCACTGTCAAACATGGTGGTGGCAGCATCATGGTTTGGGCCTGCTTTTCTTCAGCAGGGACAGGGAAGATGGTTAAAATTGATGGGAAGATGGATGGAGCCAAATACAGGACCATTCTGGAAGAAAACCTGATGGAGTCTGCAAAAGACCTGAGACTGGGACGGAGATTTGTCTTCCAACAAGACAATGATCCAAAACATAAAGCAAACTCTACAATGGAATGGTTCAAAAATAAACATATCCAGGTGTTAGAATGGCCAAGTCAAAGTCCAGACCTGAATCCAATCGAGAATCTGTGGAAAGAACTGAAAACTGCTGTTCACAAATGCTCTCCATCCAACCTCACTGAGCTCGAGCTGTTTTGCAAGGAGGAATGGGAAAACATTTCAGTCTCTCGATGTGCAAAACTGATAGAGACATACCCCAAGCGACTTACAGCTGTAATCGCAGCAAAAGGTGACGCTACAAAGTATTAACTTAAGGGGGCTGAATAATTTTGCACGCCCAATTTTTCAGTTTTTGATTTGTTAAAAAAGTTTGAAATATCCAATAAATGTCGTTCCACTTCATGATTGTGTCCCACTTGTTGTTGATTCTTCACAAAAAAATACAGTTTTATATCTTTGTTTGAAGCCTGAAATGTGGCAAAAGGTCGCAAAGTTCAAGGGGGCCGAATACTTTCGCAAGGCGCTGTATATCTACTGTGGCTATGCAGATATTTTCCTGTGGGAGGAATCTAGGGCAGTCAGTTCTTTAGCCACATAAAATTATCACATTAAATGTTTTGGCCCGCTGGTCTTGAGTGGTTATAGAACATCAGGAAGATGCCATTAACTAACATTAGTCTAAGTGGGCTTTTGGTTGGAAACTGTTTTTGAATGGGAGTTCTGTAACAGAATAGCAGTATGTCATCAACAGCAAACAAGACTATGCTACAGTATATACAAACATTTAGTTGTTGTGTGCAGCACAAAAAGAAAATCAACAAAGTTAAGCTCCATTCATTTTCAGCGTTCTTCTCCAAACTATGTCAGAAATCCCAACGGCTTATTTGCTGCTCCACTGGGTCCAATAAATGGACCACAACAGAGAGCAGAACCCTGGAAAATCTGTAGCTAAGACACTGTTTTCATAAAATACCTCTCCAAGGCTTTTGAAGACACCAAGTGTCACATCACCATGTTCTGACTCATGGGAACGTCTCCACTATGCTGCGGCTCCTCAGTGCTACTTCCAATGGCTCCTCTCCCCTGCATGTCTCCCAGAACATTCAGTGTCACATCACCATGTTCTGACAGATGGGAACGTCTCCACTATGCTGCGGCTCCTCAGTGCTACTTCCAATGGCTCCTCTCCCCTGCATGTCTCCCAGAACATTCAGTGACACATCACCATAAAGTTCTGTTTATGACTAGCTCCTTCATCCAAACTGGAACACTGGAACACCGAGCAGGAGTCCCATGACGCTGTTAAAGTGGGCGTCTGTTCAGCAGGAGCGTGAGAGACGTGTTCAGAACTATGGTGTCTCTGTCTTAGTCATGGGACAGAGCATTACAGGGAGGGAGGAGAGAACTCCGTCCTAACAGGTCTGACCACCCAGACTCAAACTCCGAGGCCTCTCTGTCGGCCTCTCTAGCTGCCTACTGGAATCAAATTGCTGAAGACAGCATTCCATTAATTGTCAAGATTATAATTAGGAATATGATCAGAAAAACTATTAGAAATATAAGTTTACTCTCATTTTATTCAGTCCCTCCGCTATCCAGTCTTGTTAGCTGTGTATTCTTTACTCTTTGGCCAAGAGCCAATTGTCCAAATTATTCTACTGGCAAAATGTCATCTTCCATTAAAAACTGTTCCAATTTACATAGAGGACCCTGTGTAGATTCATTCAATTATACCAGTTTTGCAAGATATAGTAATATAAAGTTAGGCCCTGTTAAAAAAATATATATACCGCCAGTTAACTTCTTAGGGCTGAAATCCCATTAATGGGATCGATATGACAACAGCCAGTGAAAGTGCAGGGCGCCAAATTCAAAACAGAAATCTCATAATTACAATTCCTCAAACATACAAGTATCTTATACCATTTTAAAGGTAATCTTGTTGTTAATCCTACCATAGTGTCCAATTTCAAATAGGCTTAACAGCGAAAACACCACAAACGATTGTTAGGTCAGAGCCAAGTCACAGAAAAACACAGCCATTATTCCAGCCACTGAGTGGAGTCACAAAAATCAGAAATAGAGTTAATCACTAACCTTTGATGATCTTCATCAGATGACACTCATAGTGTGTTACTCATGTTACACAATACATGTATGTTTTGTTCAATAAAGTTCATATTTATATCAAAAAATCTCAGTATACATTGGTGCGTTATGTTCAGTAGTTCCAAAAACATCCGGTGATTTTGCAGGCGGTCGCCTGATTTTAAAATGGGGTTGCGAGAGAATTTGCCCTTGTTTCACAAAACTTACGCTAGATGCCGTTGTAATAAAGAAGTTTATTATGACCCCATCACCGAAAAATGACTGTCAGGTACATAATGTTTCCCTCTACTATGCCCACAACCCGTTAGAACCGAGTGGACAAGACCAGGCACTAAATTAGACTGGGGGAAAAATAACATCAATGTTATTTTCTACACAGAATATAATACACTATTGCCTGATGATCTTCTGAACTTCCCAATACCTTTCTGATGCATTTCAGTCACTTCAAACCATACTTCCTTCAGATTGAAATACTGTGGGTCTGATATGTAATGTCAAAGTAAACATTGGCCGTTGATTACATACCTTTTTTTTTACATAGTGGGGTAACAGATGTTTTTTGTATGAAAATGGGGTCGCGGGCCAAAGGTTTTGGAACCCCTGCTCAATATTTTTTATGCAACCTTTATTTAACTAGGCAAGTCAGCCTACACCAACCTCCGATAATTACTGAGCATAGACATAATAGTGGGCTCCAGAACACCAATTTACAGCTGATAGTGGTGAACTCTAAATTCTAATTTTTGTTATTTCTATTGCTGATTTGTGTATTGACGCAGGACTGGGAACCCAGACTGTAATGGCTTTATAAGAGAGAATCACCCACACTGCTCTGGTTCACATTAAGAATGGACTAATTACTACTGTGAGAAGGGAATTGGCAAGAACTGCTGCTGAGCATCATAGTCTGTTTGGGTGTGTTGTAGTCCAAATCAAACATGTGTCCTTGCTGAAACTAAGGTCCTGATTAGGACCAATACACAAACCTAATAAAGTGACATAAAGCAGACATCAATATGGAGGAGCCTAGAGAGAAGGTCAACTGAATGAAACCCAGCTGTTTGCTGGAGCGATGGGTCAAAGTAAGGAAGTACATACTTTCCCAAATAAATTCATTTTGACCTTCTCTGCTGTCTCTCCCTCCTCTCTGTCGTTCACCATCTCGCACGGTCTCTTGTTCTCCTCCAGATATGCCCCTCCATGTGCGTCGCAGCAGTGATCCAGCACTGGCGACGGTCAACGGGCCATTCAGCGACCCCCGTGTGACCCTGCCGCCAGAGGAGCCGTCCAGGAAGAACCCCACCCGCTGGTCCACCACAGCTGGTTTCCTCAAACCACGACACTCTGTTGGAGACACCAGCACTGAAGCCAACAGCCTGGAGAGAAAGGTTGCCAACGATCATACAACTCCCCTGTACACTATCAAAGCAGGGGTGGGCAAACTATGGCCATTCAATCTGACCCGCACTCAAGGCCAATAAATTGCCCACTCCTGATCTACAGTGTATGACATTAGCTACTTGTGTCCTCTCAAATGCTCTCCCCTAAGTGTACTGTATGTAGACGTACTTAGCAAGGGCCCCCCACGCTAACAGTGTTTATAGCCTTTGTCTTTAAAGGGAAACTTTGGGATTATGTAAATGAAACCCTTTATCTACCTCGCCAGAGTCAGTTTGAAGGAAGTTGTGTGCAGTTTGAAGGAAGTCACTTACTAGCTCTAGCGCAATTGCTAGCTAGCGTTAACACAGTGACTGGAGGTCTATGGTATCTGCTACCTCCCTTCATACTGGACATAAAAAAAAAGTGATATGCACAAGTTCATCTTACACTGGGGAAGTACATAAAGGGCCTCTTACACTGGGGAAGTACATAAATGGCCTCATTGCCAAAATCCTGAAGTATCCCCTTAAGGGATGGTTTTCCAGACCCAGATTAAGCCTAGCGTATAGTACGACTAGGGATAATCTGTGTCTGGGAAACCAGCCCTAAGATTCTTCTTTGTTCCTTTGTCTATCCAGGGTAAGGTTGTGGACACGTACCGTAGTCTCCCCCGTGACTCAGGGACCTGGGCAAACCAGAGAGAGTTCCAGAGAGAGACGGCCCGCTCCTCCCTGAGCGCCAACCACCCCATGGTAGACCGCTGGCTGGAGAGACAGGAGCAGGTAGCACCACAC
Source organism: Oncorhynchus mykiss (assembly GCF_057628025.1). Taxonomy (NCBI): domain Eukaryota; kingdom Metazoa; phylum Chordata; class Actinopteri; order Salmoniformes; family Salmonidae; genus Oncorhynchus; species Oncorhynchus mykiss. Next base: position 25,687,639 of record NC_143049.1, read on the forward strand.
ACTGTACTGTACATGCAAACCTGGTCACATTAACATTATGTATATTTGAGTCATTTAGAAGACTGTATTATCCAGAGTGTGGGGGCCCTTGCTAAGTACGTCCCGCGCTCTCTGCGCCCTCGCTCTCTGCGCCATCTGCGCCCTCGCTCTCTGCGCCATCTGCGTCCTCGCTCTCTGCGCCTTCGCCCACTGTGCCCTCTGCGCCCCTTGCCCACTGTGCCCTCTGTGCCCCCTGTCCTCTGTGCCCCCTGTCCTCTGTGCCCCCTGTCCTCTGCGCCCCTTGCCCTCTGCGCCCCTTGCCCTCTGCGCCCCTTGCCCTCTGCGCCCCTTGTCTCTGCGCCCTCGCTGCTTCGCTCCCTCTCCTCCATGTAAACCATGGCATTAGCTGACAGAATGAGTTCAGATGTTCATCTGTCTGTGGGCGCTGGGCCGACTGAGCTGCTCTGCTGTGGAGAAGCCACATTGACGACAACTGGTGGGTCTGTATCCAAAATGGCACCCTATTCCATATAATGGACTTATTTTGACCAGCTCTGGTTGAAAGTAATGCACTATGTAGTGACTAGGGTGCTATTAAGGACACAAGCCGGAAGTTCATAGCCTAGGATGTTTCTCATAATAGTGATCGTCATATAACTTCTTTCTTCCGACCGTTCATTTATTTTGTCAGCGCCATGAGATATGAGCTGATTTTAAAAGGACATGTGGAGCCATGAACGATTTAGTCACTCCATTAATCAGACTGGACTGGAGAGGCATCTTCCAACAGATGTCTGTATTCTATAGGGCTGTAGCCATCACCGTGAAGGGTGTCAGTGGTTGTATCACAAATAATACCCTATGCCCTATTTCATGCACTTCTTTTGACCAGAGCCTTATGGGCTCTGTCTAAAGTAGTGCACTATGTAGGGAATAGACTGCCATTTGGGAAGAATCAAGTGGCTCTGCTTTCTCACTGCTGTAAGTGTTTGTTCAGATTTTTTTCAGAGGGGAAGGATGGAGAGATGTTGAAAGTTGGGAGAAATGTCTTGTTTGTCCAGTGATGGAACTCCGTGAAAGTCATTGAGGTTCTGAGAATGCTCTGAAAACTCAAACTGAGTTTGTGATGTGAATCCTGAAATGTTATCTCCTTCATCCGCTCTGGCAACAGGTACTGTTGCTGTGGCAACATGAGAGCGCAGAGATCTGTGTGTGTGTTCATAAATCTGTCATGTGTTTTAATGAGCCACAGCTGGCAGTGCAGGAGCAGGGTGTAATGACCACTTCTCTTGCCAATCTGAAGAAGGACTACATGGGCGACAGTGTGTAAAAAAAACACTTTGTAGGGTCTGTTTTTGTATGCTTGAATACACTTCTTGGTAATGACCGACCACTTCTCACAGCAGACAGAGTATCTCACAGCCAATCTGATGGGGGATCACTTGGATGACAGTGTGGAGAAAACACTATGGTTGTGTCCTAAATGACACCCTATTCTCTCTATAGTGCACTACTTCTGACCAGGACCCAAAGGGGATTCAATACACTTTTTGGTGTGCTTGAATACACTTACTATCTATAAAGTATGGGTGCATATACATTATTGCGTGTGAGTGTCTGGCTCAACATAGATAGCAGAGCGTGAGACTTTCAATTCAATAAAAACAAATCTATTGAACACCATCATGCAATGTGAACTGTCTCTTTGGCCGGAGTATTGCAGTAACAGCCAGTCCACACACACACACACACACACCTGCAGATGAAAGAGGAGATGCCTGTACAATACCCAATGCCCACCCATATCTTGTTCGCTGCTGTAATTGGAATTCTTTAGAAATGAATATTTATAAGAAATGGGCTTTGGCTTCAATTCTCACTTGTATCAGTATTGGCTGAGGTTAGCGTGGATGTGCTTGGTTGCCCCTGGCTGTATACGCTTCATGCAGCTCCTGAATGAATGTTACACATGCAATCCATGTCAGGCGAAAAAAGATACCACCACCGTTCCATGGATTTACCTAATCATCATTCTGTCCGGTTTGTCCTTGTCCATTAGGCCATTGTGTGTATCCATGTCCTTTGTCATGGTTGGACTTGGTTTAGTGATCGGTGCATTAGTTAACCACAGGGGAGATGAGAAGCCTGTTTCACACAGCCGAACAAACAGTAGGTTAATCATCACTGCTGGCTAACTACATGCAGTAGAAACTGCTAGCTAGGGTCCCTCCAGCACTCCCCGATGTCCTGCATACTACAACAAAGATGGGGAAGTCCCTCAGGTGGCACTGGTGCAGAACAGAAGCCTACAGTCACCTGGTTTGTTATGATAAATCATGTGAAGCTAGGCCGTGGAGCCATAAATCATGGCTAATGGAGCTGCTTCAGGAGGATGTGCTGCTGGCTTCCTGGTAGCTAGCGGTGGAGGTGTTTGTATGAGGCTTAATAAGACAGTTGAGGGTGATTGGTCGACTTCTTGTCTTGGCCACTGGGGACCACAGCTCCATAAGCCCATACAGATACTAGAGAGGTACTAGAGTTCTTTTCCGTACGCCCATAGAGCCCAGGGCTCTTCTCCGTACGCCCATAGAGCCCGGGGCTCTTCTCCGTACGCCCATAGAGCCCGGGGCTCTTCTCCGTACCAGTAGGTGCTGCTGTGGCCTCAGGATTGTGGAGTACTTAATGGGGGAGTGGTATTATTTGTTCTAGGTTACTCTCACTCTGACTCTCTCTTTTTCCTTCTTATGCTCTTGCTCTCTATACTGTCTCTCTCTCCCCTCCGTGCTGCATCTCAACCCTTGCTTTTCTCTGAGAACCTCTCATTTGCTTGCTCCTCTTCCCCTCTCCTACCTCACCTCATCTCTCTCTGGTCTCCATGGCTGCACCGACCGTACTAGTATCTCGCCGTCGTTCTCTCATCTTTCTCCTCTCCCTGTGAGCTTTGTTCTCTTTTGTTTTAATGTGACACCCCCGCTGAGCAAGATGGGAGTTCCAAGGCTGGTCTCTCCCTGAGGGTCCACTTCTAGCAGAGAAAGACACCTGGGAATTTCTCCCTCCCAGAGGCATTGTGCATATTGTCACGGCATTCAACCCCACAACACGCTAATTACAACACTAATTAAACCCCCTAGCAATCAATACACTTAATGATTTCCAGAAACCATTCTTCAGATTTGTGATTGTCAATACCTGAATGAGAGGAGAACAGGACACTGTTAAATGTGAACAGGGGAACGAGAGCAGGAGAACAGGACACTGTTAAATGTGAACCGGGGAACGAGAGCAGGAGAGCAGGACACTGTTAAATGTGAACAGGGGAACGAGAGCAGGAGAGCAGGACACTGTTAAATGTGAACAGGGGAACGAGAGCAGGAGAGCAGGACACTGTTAAATGTGAACAGGGGAACGAGAGCAGGAGAACATGACACTTAAATGTGAACAGGGGAACGAGAGCAGGAGAACAGGACACTGTTAAATGTGAACAGGGGAACGAGAGCAGGAGAACAGGACACTGTTAAATGTGAACAGGGGAACGAGAGCAGGAGAACAGGACACTGTTAAATGTGAACCGGGGAACGAGAGCAGGAGAACAGGACACTTAAATGTGAACAGGGGAACGAGAGATGTCCTTTATCCTTTTGTGTTTTATAATTGGTTTAAACAGGAGTAGTACTATCAAAGGTAGCGCCAAAATGCCATCTATATCATTAGAACTAATACTCACTTTGACACGATGCAGTGCCCTGGCATGATACCACTTAGTATGGGCCCCTGACTGTGTAACACAAATATAAAAACAGTGCTTGCCGTTCTGTCCTTCTGATTTCCATTCTTACAAGAGCATTACCAGTCGTCAGACCGTGTCTCCCCACAGACGGGACGAGCCCAGTGATATCTGTATCCATCCCAAATTCAATCCGCAAATGCTGGTTTGTATCCCAAATGGCACCCTATTCCCTTTAGAGTGCACTACTTTTGACCAGGACTCATAGGGCTATGGAGGGGTAGATGTCTGAGAGGGGTGCTGAGGTTGAAGAGCTGCTGTCGTACCTTCACCACGGTCTATTGAAGGCCGAGGTGTAGTCAATAAACAGCATCCTTCTTGTCCTGGTTGAGGGCAGTGTGCAGTGAGTGCGTTGGCAATTGCGTCGTCTGGATCTGTCGGGCGGTAGGTGAATTGGAGAGGGTTGAGTGTGTCAGGGAGGATGGAGGTAATGTGGTCTTTGACTAGCCTCTTGAAGTACTTCATGATGAACGAAGTGAGTGCTACAGGTCGGTAGTCGTACAGTTACTTCTTGGGCACAGGGATGATGGTAATCATTTTGAAGCAGGTGGAGACAACGGCCTGTGCTAGAGAGATTGAAAATGTCCCAAATCACAATACCTAACTGGTCTGCACATGTTCCAAGGGCGCGGCTAGGGATGCCGTCTGGGCCGGCAGGCTTGCGAGGGTTAAGATGCTTGAACGACTTCCATACGTTCTCCGTGGAGACCGTAAGGACGTAGCCCTCATTGTCTTCAGGGGCTCTCCTCGGCAGATCAGTCGTTGTTGTTCTAAGCGTGAGAAAAAGGTGCTTCGCTCGTCTAGTAGGGTGGCATTGATGTCCACGGCGTGACTAGCTTTCTTTTTGTATTCGTTAGAAGATCATTAGAAGCCTTGCCACATATGCTGAATTGTCTTGGAGTAGGAGTGCTGATCAAGGATCCGAGCCCCCCTGTCTGTATTTGCTACAATCTAAAAGGCACGTCTGATCCTGAATCCTTGCACTCTGAGTCTTTATGGACTGCTTGACGCTATAGCTGAACAGAACCAACTCTATTGAAAAGTGGGGAGCCACAAAGGTGAAATTCCTTCACTTTTAAAGAAAGAAGTTGGTACCATTATAAGCATACTATCATAACCTAGGATAAATGTGACTCCACCAGCCTTTTCTCTAATGAGGAAAAAAGCTGTAGTTTCTCTATCTTCTGCTAGCTCCAAGACTGCCATGCGTCTTCCCTGCTAGCTCCAAGACTGCCATGCGTCCTCCCTGCTAGCTCCAAGACTGCCATCTCACAGGACTAGTTGTGTGGGTAATAGGCCTCTTGTGAAATTTGTTTGCTTTTTCTTTCTTGCGATCTCCCCCCCAGCTTTCAGTTGTCACCATTTATGTAAGTCTCTTATTAGCCTGACATTTTTTGTTTTATGGAACATTTTGTTTAACAAGTCAGTTAAGAACAAAGTCTTATTTACAATGACGGCCTAACCCGGACGACACTGGCCCAATTGTGCACCTCCTTATGGGACTCCCCAATCACGGCCGGTTGTGGTACAGCCTGGATTGAACCAGGGTCTGTAGTGATGCCTCTAGCACTGAGATGCAGTGCCTTAGACCACTGTGTCACTCGGGAGCTTGTTCCTGCCTGTAACACAATGTTACTCTGATATACCACTGCAATCGACCTTTAGCAAGTGCTTTATGTTAACCAACTAACACTGAAGTGACCTTCGTTGCTTTACGGCTAATCTGTAGATTAATTTCTTAAATATGCAGGGGCCATTTCTGTTGCAGAAATCAACTAGATTCAGCCACGGGACATTTTCTTTCTTGAGCGGACTGTCGGGGGGCCGGAACATAATTACAAATCATTTGTAGACTGCAAATTGACCACAAGAAGCCCAAACAGTAATGTTTGACCTAAACCTTGTTTACATTTCTGTATGATCATGCGTGTGTCTAATATCTGTGGGAATACTTGGCAACAGATTTCTTCAATTTAAGTGACTTGGAGCTGATTTCCTGGTGTTTTTACGGAATTGTGTGTCCAACAATGAATATTTGGAAAAAAAGCAGAACTTGGGCCAAATAAAGGCCCATGGGCAGCCAGTTGGGGAACCCTGTTCTATTGTCACCTCAGTGTAGCGTGTGTATTCTGCTTACGTATATATTTATTCCTCCTCCCCATTGTGTGAAACTATGCATTCATTGTTCTGTTTCATCTTCACCTTGGCTGGCACACACAAGCCTGTTAATTCCTGTTCAGTGTTGTCAGTGTTCGATGTGCTCAGTGGAGTGAGAAATGGCTCCCTCCATGCAAACAGTCTCACACCAGCTTCATTACCACAGTAGAGACACTGTATGTGTCCCAAATGGCACCCTAATCCCTTTATTGTTCACTTCTTTTGCGTAGAACCCTACAGGCCTGGTCAAAATTTGTGCACTGAATACAGAATAGTGTGCCATTTGGGACAGAGGCACAGCGGACTCGGAGACCGTAAACACTTCTGGAATTCACACATTAACAGGTGGAAACAATGCAATATACTACATTTAGTCAGGTTGAAATCAATACAGCTCCAAATGTAAACACATGATTATGCTATTTATTTGTACTGCGCATATATAACTACAGAGAGCCATGATTACATGGAACTCTATTCCACATCAAGTAACTCATGCCAGCGGTAAAATTAAAATAGTTAAAGTAGATTTTATGGAACAGTGGGGATTGTCAAGCAACACAAACAGGCACAAACGCACAGACGATAACATATGCACTATACACACACGTACACATGTATTTTGTGTTGTAGAATGGCACACCTGATGGCACACACTTAATGTGAATGTATTGTATAACAGCCTTAACAAATACAAATGTGTGTGTGATCCCACCCAACTTTCAGAGATGATCAGGAAGCTCTTATGAAGGATCCCACCTTCTCAGACTCATTAGTTGTGTGTGTGTGTGTGCATTCCAGCTCTTGCAGTGCCTCGTGTCTCATATGTTTCCAATTACGCTGTGTCCTGTACCCCCCAAACACAACATAAACCGCTGCTATGTGTTGGACCATGTTGATTGTTGTAAAAAATAAGCAATGCAGGTATCACGGAAGGAGTATACTTATAGCAGGGCTGTCCTGTGGTAGTCAGTCTGTCAGAGGAAACCGTTAAAATGGGTTTATGTATAAACCAGCTCTCTCTACAAGGAACTTGCAGTGTTTTCTTGTTGCAGTGTTTTCTACTTTCTACGTCCATTAAAACAGCATTTAACATTTAATTGTATTTGTCACATGCTCTGAATACTGTGAAATGCTTACTTTTACAAGCCCTTAACCAACAAAGCCATTTGAAGAAAATAGAGTTAAGAAAATATTTACTAAATAAGCTAAAGTAAAAAATAAAACATTTTTAATAAGTATCACAATACAATAATGAGGCTATATACAGGGGTATTGCTATGCAGATTCATATCCGGTATTGTTGTTGGTATTTAGTCCGTAACCTCCTCTCCCCTTGCTCCGTCGGTGATCGTATGGATATCTCCTCTCCCCTTGCTCCGTCGGTGATCGTATGGATATCTCCTCTCCCCTTGCTCTGTCGGTGATCGTATGGATATCTCCTCTCCCCTTGCTCTGTCGGTGATCGTATGGATATCTCCTCTCCCCTTGCTCTGTCGGTGATCGTATGGATATCTCCTCTCCCCTTGCTCTGTCGGTGATCGTATGGATATCTCCTCTCCCCTTGCTCTGTCGGTGATCGTATGGATATCTCCTCTCCCCTTGCTCTGTCGGTGATCGTATGGATATCTCCTCTCCCCTTGCTCTGTCGGTGATCGTATGGATATCTCCACTCCCTTTGCTCTGTTGGTGATCGTATGGATATCTCCACTCCCCTTGCTCCGTCGGTGATCGTATGGATATCTCCACTCCCCTTGCTCCGTCGGTGATCGTATGGATATCTCCACTCCCCTTGCTCTGTCGGTGATCGTATGGATATCTCCTCTCCCCTTGCTCTGTCGGTGATCGTATGGATATCTCCTCTCCCCTTGCTCTGTCGGTGATCGTATGGATATCTCCTCTCCCCTTGCTCTGTCGGTGATCGTATGGATATCTCCTCTCCCCTTGCTCTGTCGGTGATCGTATGGATATCTCCTCTCCCCTTGCTCTGTCGGTGATCGTATGGATATCTCCTCTCCCCTTGATCTGTCGGTGATCGTATGGATATCTCCTCTCCCCTTGCTCTGTCGGTGATCGTATGGATATCTCCACTCCCCTTGCTCTGTCGGTGATCGTATGGATATCTCCTCTCCCCTTGCTCTGTCGGTGATCGTATGGATATCTCCTCTCCCCTTACTCTGTCTGTGATCGTATGGATATCTCCTCTCCCCTTGCTCTGTCGGTGATTGTATGGATATCTCCTCTCCCCTTGCTCTGTCGGTGATCGTATGGATATCTCCTCTCCCCTTGCTCTGTCGGTGATCGTATGGATATCTCCTCTCCCCTTGCTCTGTCGGTGATCGTATGGATATCTGAAATGGATGCTCATGAATTAAGTGGATTTACCGACAGAGCTCATTGTAATTTTGAGAGTAGAGAAATCTAATGTTGCGCCTCCGTATTGTTATTGCTCTGCTGCTGTTGCTCTGAAAAAGGCTTAGCTGGATGTTTTATCTTTTGGCTTTTTCTCCACTCTCATTGCCTGTTTTATATACAGACAGTACACCAGGCAGTCCTTAGCTTTACACTACCTCAGACTGGGTGAGGGGGGGGGGCATTGTCATGTCAGCCTCAGCAGTTTCACCCATCCACCAGGAAAGTGGTTACATGCCTTGCATACTGGTAAGAGCCACTTAACAAAACCGCAACGATGAGGCCTATCTCAGATAATCGCAATGACTTGAGTTGACACTGACAGTCCTACTACACTTAGACTGCGTATCTTAAATCTATCCCCTCTCAATTCTTAGACCGTTTATGAGAATAATTGAATGACGTGATGGGTGTAGTTGAATGTCGTGGCAGGTGTAGTTGAATGTCGTGGCAGGTGTAGTTGAATGTCGTGGTAGGGGTAGTTGAATGTCGTGGCAGGGGTAGTTGAATGTCGTGGCAGGGGTAGTTGAATGTCGTGGCAGGTGTAGTTGAATGTCGTGGTAGTTGAATGACGTGGTATAGGGCTCCTATATGATCCTGTGGGAACCTGGAACTCTGTGTATACATATCACATTTCCCAGAAATGGACCCTGAGGGGTTTCCTGAGAGGGGTCACCCAGTCACTGACCCAGAACCTGTTTGTCCGGTGTGTCTCTGTCAAGACTCTGATTGTGGATGAGGAGCATTGTGCTCGCCCAGTGTTTCCTCCTGTTATGAAAACATGGCAGCGAGGCAGGATGGACATATGTGACTCTGGACAGGACAGAAGATGTAGTGGGGTTAAGTGTAAAGGACAGTCAGGATAGTCACCTGGGCTAAGAGCATATGTCCAAGTTCCACGTTTACTCCATGTCCTGTGGGTAATGTATGTGTGTTGTGTTTCTTTCTTGTGTCTGTGTCCGTAAACAATCAGCTGTCCATTTCCAGCGGGAGCACACTTCATTAAAGTGCACTTTGGCCGTCTGCTACACGGTCCACTTCATTCACACTGAGATGGATTTTACTATTAAAATGTAATGAGCCCACAGGCCCGAGTGCCATTGTGGCCAAGACACTCGCACTAAGATGAGGAAACAAACAATGACTCAGCTGAAAAATAAAATATGTCCTGTCCTGTGGCTTTCTCAAATGGCCCCCTATTCCCTATATAGTGCACTACTTTTAACTAGAGCCCTAGGAGCTGTCTAAAGCAGTGCACTATAATGGGAATAGGGTGCCATTTGGGCCACGACCTTGCCCTACCTACCCGCCTGTAGCCTGTCTTCCCAGTAGCCATTAACTCCAAGCCCAGCCCTGAATTATAGATGTGATGATCTAACCACTTGGTTAGAATGGGAGGATATGTACAACCTGATGTCACAGGAGGGGCTAGTGCCATAGTGCAGTTAAGTGACTTTTGAACAGTTATTTGGTTGATGTTGTATTAATCAAATGTGAGATCTTCAAAGCACATCTTGTACTGTAGCTGTCTGTGTTGTAGGGGCATTTTTGAATGTGTTTTAGTGCAAACAAAACCATTTGATTCACTCAAGTCACTCCAAACCAACATGAGCTAGTATAGGCAGTTTGTTTGTCATGAGGCCCTATACCCCCGAGCCAGTCGTTTACTGATGGAAAACTGCCACTGTCCCCTCAACATTTTCTGTCACCTCAGTGTCCCTGCGCCTTACCTGGGGGGAGAGACACTGATGCATCCCAAATGGCACCCTAGTCCCTTTAGAGTGCACTTTCTTTTGACCAGGGTCCAGCCGGCCCTGGTCTAAAGTAGTGCACTATAAAAGGAATAAGGGGCCATTTGGGACTCAGCCTGTGATGTTGGAGAGCCAAGTCGAACCCCACTGTGCAATTCAGGAAATGGAATTGTCACTCGATGAATAAAACAAAAGTCCATCGAAGGAGCTACTATTTAAATGTGGCCGTGTGACTTTCCTCCTGTATCTGTGGTGATGAATGTGATTCACATGCTCTTCAAGGAGCATAGTGTTGTCTTGGGGAATAGAATGACCTTTTCATAAATATCTCCCTTTCTATGTCTACACCATGCAAGAATTGTCATGTACGTGTAACCCACAGTGTCCCAAACCGTTTTCCTCTTGTTTAGAAACCCATTCACAACCTGTTAAGTATAGGACACGACTCCTATGAGACATGCTCTGTAGCCACTGTGATCCTGTTGTGAAGGAGACCAATAGGACTGGATTACCGGTGTACTGCAGCCCTCCACTGTACGTCGTCGCCCCCCCCTCGCAGCAGCAAACAGTGCACTGTCATGGCAACCGTACAGGGAACTGTGGCGATGTGTTCATTTTCATACTGATGAGGCGAGCTGTTGCTGCCGTTGCCGCGGCTCCTCTGCCTTCTCCAGTATCACCATGAAATTTTAATGACCCTGTCTAGTCCACCATCTCTCTTTCTCTCTCTTACTCCTTGTTCTCTCACTCTCTCTCTCGCTCTCACAATAGGAATCAGTCCTGAACATTTGTTCAGGTTTTAATAGTGGCATAGGCTGTAATGGGTGCTCATATGCAGGTTACCCGTCTTATGTCATGTTGTCTGCGTACCATTTTTTTGTGACTCATTTCAGCCAGTGTGGAATGGACCATCTTTCAATGTCTGTGCCAATGAGACTCGGGAGGCTTGGTTTGATAAGATGCTCATGTTGCAATCAGAGATCCATAGAATTACATGACTTCTAGGTTGTTGTCTTGTTTTGCAGGAGGAGGGGGGGCACGGGGAGGAAGAGAACGGCAGGATCCAGCCGGTTGGCCGAGCTGACTCCTGTATGGCCCACACCCCTGTGAGGTCACTGGAGTAAGTTGTCCAATTACAGATAGAGGACTACGTCCCAAGTGGCACCCTTTTCCCTTTATAGTGCACTACTTTTGACCAGAGCCTTGTGGATCCTGGTCAGAAGTAGTGCACTATATAGGGAATAAGGTGTCATTTGGGATTCATCCAGAGCTTCTGTCTCAACGTAACCACCTCTCTGATCACCTGACATTGATCCCTAACAAGTACAGGAATAACATTAATCTGTAGCATTGGAATGAGTACCAGTTAACTACCTACCTCTAAGCTGAACCTAACACTTCTGATCTTATATTGTATTCTCCATGTAATCATTTATTGTCAAGAGTCTTAGATTTAGGCCAATAAATATTGCATTCCACAAGTTTGGAGATAATCTTTTTAAACCCCTGGCTAATGTTCTTTTAAGGAACTTGAGCATAAACCAAATGTCATCATAACCATAAAAGGTACCATGTACTGATCCATTGTCATGGTGATAGTAATAACACTCGTTTTCTAACTGTCATCTCTTTCATGCCATCAGTCTAATCTTCAGGTACAGTATGTTATTGATATTGTTTCGCCCAAAAAGGAAGGCGTCCTCGCCTCCTAATAGAATACAACTATATTTTTATGCAAATAACCTTTGTCCTAAAGGTAATAGAAACACAGCTACTAAGCACCAATCTATGGAAACTCGAGGGGTTAGAGGTCAAAGAATACAAGTACAACACAATTTTTTTTAAAGGAATTTGATAGTTTACTTGTCTCAGATTTCCCTATAAAAATCCTATGTGATAGACTGTCTGAAGGTCAAGACATAAGATATGATATGTATATGTAGTGTGTATGGAAACCTCCCTTGACGCTCCTTAGAACTGGGTTCTGAATGATGCGTTTCTGTCACCTGGGATGTTGGGAGAAACCAAAACCTGGCGTAATGCTCATCCCTAGTGGTTTATTCATTTCTTCCTGCTCTATTTGTTGTTGTTTTTCTCCCCTTCCTGATTTCCATGTGGTTTCACCCCTCCCCATCCTCATTGTCTCACAGTGACATTGTAAAGCTGGTAGAAGTGTCCAATGACGGTGGGCCCTTGGGAATCCATGTAGTGCCTTTCAGTGCCCAGGACCGCAGGTAAAGCCCTCCCACTACAGCCACCACTGGATAGGCAGGCAGCAGGCTACTTACGCTACGCAGGCATAACACTGTCACGATTAAGGAGGGGGGAGAGAGAGTGAGAGGGAAGGAGGGGGGAGTGAGAGGGAAGGAGGGGGGAGAGAGAGAGAGCGCGAGCTTAGTCTGCTATGGCACCTGCATCCTCATGTGACCCAGTAAAACAAACACTCTCTCACACACACACACACACACACACACACACACTCACACACACACACACACACTCCCCCTACACAACATGCATGTCATGCTCACATCATGAAGTGATTAGCTAGTTTACAGTGATCAATCAGGATTGTTCAGTGCTTGCAGGTGACTGTCATGTTCCTCCGTCACTCCTGTCTGAAGTATTTCCTTGATGTAAAGGTTGTACTCAGCAGTCCTATACACATTTACAGTCCACACACGTCTCTGTTAGAAGATGTAATGGAATAATTGATTTAATGGTCCAGCTCTTTCACATATGTCCACTAGCACAGAGCTAGGTTTACAATTCCTAGCCTGGTCCCAGATCTGATTGTGCTGTCATGTCAACTCCTTGTCATGCCAAACATGACAAGGTGTGGCAAGGATTGGCATGATGGCACAAACACGGGTACCCAGGCTAGCTTATTCGCTACTGATTCAGAGGAACTTCCAACTAGAAGTTCTGGAAAACATATTTTGTTATAATGAATCTGTGTTTAAACATACCTGTGAACAATAAGTATTATTTTAATAGTTCTAGCACTTTATGGTAATTTGTATGATTTTGGATGACCTACTCTGTATGTTTAGTGAAGTCAGCATTGTATAGCAGTCAGGAAGCCCGAGGCATCTTGCTACTGTATGGAGGGTTACTGGTTTCTCTGACAGCTGTCACAGCTGAAGACTTCCCAAACTCACATGTGATGGAGCAGCATTTCTCTAATTCCTACATGTTACTGTAGATTTAACTGTTTTCTCTGTCAGAACGCTAATGGTCTATTTGTTTTGCATAAGGCAGCTCAGTCAGGAGCAAAACTTTGCATTCAGGTAGAGAGAACGGGCACACCTAGCTACAGTAACTAGACCTATGCTGTTTTAGACGGGCACTTTCATCTAGACACCAAAATTACTACTGACAAACATAACGCCACCAACTTAATAATAATTTATTTGAATTTATGTAACGCTTTTCTACCAACTGAGGTACTCAAAGCGCTTTACATAGTAGGGAGAATTTCACCTCATCCACCCCCAAAGTGAGGCACCCACCTCAGTGATTCATGGCCACCATTTCTGTGCCAGAACGCTCACCACACATCAGCTATCAGGTGGAGAGATGAGGAGTGACATGCCGATTAGGAACGAGGGGGATGACTAGGTGGCCAGAATGGAATGTGACCAGGTTGGGAATCTAGCCAAGACAGTGTCTCATATCTCACTTCCACTTTACACTTTGCATGAATTAAAACCTTACACCAATCAGTGTTAGCCTGTAAACTAAGTAAGGATGCAGATGACATGGAGGACATGTTGCTTATCTCTTCGTTATGAGCCTATGCATGTATCCAAAAATGGCTCTAGTGCACTACATAGGGAATAGAGTGCCATTTGCAACACACCTTATTCATGTAGAGCCTAGGTGTTTGCTGGAGCTTCAGTAGTCCTCCCCTTTCCAGGCCTGCTCTGTCTACCCCAACAACCATATTGAACCCTAAGGCCTCCTCCACAGCTGCCAGCCGTATTACACCAACGTCTGCTTCTGAATGTTTCCAGGACTCTCGGCTTGTTGGTCAAGCGCCTGGAGAGGGGAGGCAAGGCGGAGCAACATTGTCTGTTCCAGGAGAATGACTGCATCGTACGCATTAATAATGGAGACCTGCGAAACATCCGCTTCGAACAGTAAGACGCCTGTACCTACCGACCGGGACCACCGGTCCTGAGCCCCCCTCCACTCCCTGCCAGCCCTCCCCTGCTCCTCTCCCTTACTCTCCACTGCCATGTCTTCTAACCAAAGCATGGCCTCTGCTGCTTTCTGTTGCTAAGCTAACCCCATTCCTGTTTGATGATTCCTAAGTCGTTCCTACTGTAGGATCTTGGTAATATGGAGGCTGCCTGCCATTCCTCTCAGCCTCTGTCCTCTCCATACTTGCAATCCTTTCTATATGTATTTAGCAGCTCCATCTGTTGCTACTGGATGCTAACATCTTCCTATTAGACTCCTAGATCAAACCTACCTCTGCTCTACTTGCTTGGCTTCTGACTTTCAGGGCATCCCCGGCTTTGATCGGTCTCTCTCCCTCAGCTCCTCAGTCTGAGCAGATCTTAACGGCCTAGCTAACTGCTGCTGCCTCCCATTGTTCTCTGCTGCAGATACTGTTCCATAGAAATAGAATGATGGCTTCCTGCTTCATTCCTATTTTGTACAGTCAAAATGGCTGCCAGGCCACCCATTATGCTGTCATTGACTTGAATGGGGGAGGCCATTCTATTCATTCTAGTTCTGTTGTACGCTGCTTGCATGCCATTCTAGAATCCAGCTAAAGCTTTTGAATGCAATGTTACATTACATTCCTCATCATGCTTTATGTAATGTGCTTTTCTGAAGCATAAGCACTGGTGTACTGTGAAAAAACAGCTGTCATTTGTTTTGTGTGCACACTTACACACTCACAATAACCTATAGCTATAGTGTAGCCTAGTGGTTGAACAGGATTCCCATGTGATTCTGGGAGGAATGGGAGTGAAGTTCTAGAGTCCAGTTCAGGACAGGAACAACAGTCTACAGCCCTCAAACGCAACTCTGGACCTCAGTCAGTTCCACAGCATTTTTTCCCTTTGTTCCCCTCTAATCAGGGACTGATTTTAGACCTGGGACACCAGGTGGGTGCAATGAATTATCAGGTAGAGCAGAAAACCAGCAGGCTCTGGATGTCTTAGGGTAAGAGTTGAGTACCCCTGGTCTACAAGAATAGTTAAAAACTGAGTTTTATTATATATTTTTTGGGGCGGAAATGTCATGTGGAGTGTTGCACGAAAACGACTGTAGGCTAGGCCTAATATGGTTTATGTAATAAAAAAGAAATGGTCATTTCCCACCTCCCCCTTCCGCCGGGGTCACTCCCGTAGTATTACATTTGTTGTATAAAATGCTGCGGTTTAATCAAATAGGCTACCAGCTGGAGAGTGGGACAAGCAGCATTGCTGCTCTACTCACTTTACCATCAAGCCCAATTGTTTACGTATTTAACTATACCCGTGCCATCTGAGGTGAAGAGTGACATAAAAATAGATCACCTGAGTGGCAGTACTGCATAAGTCTATGTTCAAATGGCCACATTGGGAATTTTCATGTGTGCAGTGCTCAGTTGTAGGCTACAGATTTGTGCTGTTATGTGCAAACCATACCTGCTGGGGGGTCTGCCCTCATCCTTCAGCCTTAATCAATATACATTTAGGTCATTTAGAATACGTTCTTATCCAGAGCAACTTAGGCCTACAGTCAAATCAAACTTTATTTGTCACATGCTCCGAATATAACAAGTGTAGACCTTACCGTGAAATGCTTACTTACAAGCCCTCAACCAACAGTGCAGTTCAAGATTAGTTACAAAATATTTACCAAATAAACTAAAGTAAAACATTTAAAAAAGTAACACAATAACATAACAATACCGAGGCAATATACAGGGGGTACCGAGTCAGTGTGGGGGGGGGGGTACAGGTTAGTTGAGGTAATTTGTACATGTAGGTAGGGTTGAAGTGACTATGCATAGATAATAAACAGCGAGAAGCAGCAGTGTACAAAACAAATGGGGGGGTGGGGGTGTTGTTGTCAACTTAATAGTCCGGTGGCCTTTTTTATTAATTGTTTAGCAGTCTTATGGCTATGAGGTAGAAGCTGTTCAGGAGTGTTTTGGTCCTAGTCTTGGCGCTCCGGTACCGCTTGCCGTGCGGTAGCAGAGTTAACAGTCTGACTTTGGTGTCTGAAGTCTCTGCCAATTTTATGGGCTTTCCTCTGACACCGCCTGGTATAGAGGTTCTGGATGGCAAGAAGCTTGGTCCCAGTGATGTACTGGGCCTTACGCACTACCCTCTAGCGCCTTATGGTCAGATGCCGAGCAGTTGCCATACCAGGTGGTGATGCAACCGGTCAGGATGCTCTCGATGGTGCAGCTGTAGAACTTTTTGAGAATCTGGGGACCCATGCCAAATGTTTTCAGTCTCCTGAGGGGGGAAAGGTTTTGTTGTGCCTTCTTCACGACTGTCTTGGTGTGTTTGGACCATGATAGTTTGTTGGTGACGGGGACACAAAGGAACTTGAAACTCTTTACCCGCTCCACTCCAGCCCCGTCGATGTTAATGGGGGGGGGGGGGGGGGGGGGGCGCAGATCTGTTGCTACGCTTACCACCTTGGGCAGACTGTCAGGAAGTCCAGGATCTAGTTGCAGAGGGAGGTGTTTAGTCCCAGGGTCCTTAGCTTAGTGATGGGCTTTGTGGGCACTATGGTGTTGAACACTGACCTGTGTTCCCTCACCGAGACACAAATGTCGGTGACGACACCAGTTGGGCCTGGCAACCGATATCGCGGCGCTACTTCCCAATTTCAGGCTATATCAATTTCCAGACAGGATGTAATAGGTTTCCCAGCACAGGTTACTTACTGCTGTTGAATTAAATATATCAAAACAGACAGGGTTTTCACACATGCTAAATGTCAGAAAAGCTTCTCCATTATATTTTTGAGGAACTTGTGGGAGGGCTACATCATTAGAGGTTGACATGGGAGTGAACATTCATTATTGTTCTGTCATTGTTGGTAATGGGCTTATAAGTACGCATTGTATTCGGAGCTTGTGGCAAATCACATTTGATTTGGGAATATTATTAGTGGCTGGGCATTTTGGCAAGGAATTGCACGGTCGTTGGGAGTGAGGTAATGATGTCTGTTAATCTGTTTTGAGAAAGGAGTTGCCTGTGTGCATCCCATATGGCAACCTATTCCCAATGTAGCACTCATTTTGATCAGAGCCCTAAAGTCCCTGGTAAAAAGTAGAGCACTATATTGGGAATAGGGTGGCATTTGGGACATATCCGAGATGTCTAGCAAAGTCAGCTTTAATCTACTGTAACAGGTGTGGCTAACAAGACTACTGCTATGGCAAGATTACACTAAATAGATGGTTTCAGTTCATATCTACACTACCTAATGTTGAAGGGGTTTAAAATGATTTTTCTCCAAACGTGCTTCAGAAACCCCATTCCTTTCATCTGAGCCATATGAGGGATTACATGATGAATCTGGCAAGCCTATTCTAAAGCTATACATTCTTACTCTCTACAAGCTTTAATCACTGTGCTGTGCAGGTGCCCTACCAGTAGGGTTGATAACCACAACTAATGTAGTGTGTAATGTGTGCTTGAGTCATAAATTGGCACCAAATAATTTTTATTGAGCACTACTTTCAACGAGGCATTCAGGACACTCCTCTTGAGCCATTTGAGATGCAGACTATGTCGGATCCAACATCTGTGTTGAGTTGTTTTGCTTCTCCCTCCTTCCTGTCCTCAGAGCCCAGAACATGTTCCGCCAGGCCATGCGTTCACCAGTCATCATGTTCCATGTGGTTCCCAACCTGATGAAGGCCCAGTACGAGCAGCTGTCACACAGCGAGAGGAACCCCAACGTGGCCTACTCCTCTGGAAGCTTCAGCCCTGACTCCCTAGCCAGCGAGAGAGGCAGCACAACCTCAGGCCTGGACCACACCCCACAGGTCTCTCTACGTTTTGTATATTGTCTGTCGAGTGTCCAGAGTGCTGCAGCGGTCTAAGGCGGAGCATCTCAGTGCTACAGGCGTCACTACAGACCCTGGTTTGATCCGGGGCTTTATCACAGCCGTCCGTGATCGAAAACCCATAGGGCGGTGCACAATTGGCCCAGCGCCGTCCGGGTTACGAGGGTCTGTCGTTGCGTTTATGATGCAAGGCAAATTTCTTTCAAAACTGATAATGAAATGCTGTCTTATCTTATATCACAGAGGATGTCCCGTGGTCCCCACCCTCACCAGCACCCCGAGCAGGGTGACGCCTACACCTCTCTACCTCACCCCCATGGGCTTGCCCATGGGGGCTCCATGGGCAAGCCCCCATTAGGCCACGCCCCTCCAGGCCGCACCCCCTCCCCTCACAGGGTGCTAAACTCCACCCCCACGGCGGGCTTCACCAAAAAGGTCGGCAGGAGACTGAACATCCAGCTGAAAAAAGGTCAGACGACACACATACACACCTAAAAAATATGTGATTGGACCTCACAGAGAAAGCATTAATCTAATCCTCTCCAGCACATCTAATCCTGGCCAGGGGTCTAAGATAAATTGTCTTAAGGCGTCAGCATGCTTCAGTTCGGCTGGCGCCTAGCCGAACTCGGCTAACCGAACGAGTGTGCTTGTAGACTACCGTAAAAGACCATCGCTTGAAAAAAAAGCGGCAATAGTATGCACTTCCTCAAAATAGTCCGAAATAATCTAAGACAACTCAAGATGTCTATTAATTTTGATGTTTTTGCCTTAGAAATATTAGTCGCGCAATTTTACTTCTAGCAAATGTTTGGTACAGTATTTTTCAATAAAAAATGTGCATGAGTTGTCTCGTTGAATGACAAAGATTTTATTGAAGAATCCCCCCTGTTGACCAATCACCGACGAAGGGACTTAGACGTTGGCTCCAAACTTCGGCTTCGCCTCCAGAAAATGTGTGTGCCCGAACAACTGAAAAACCTTGCTTAACTCCAAAACTAACAAAAACACTGCACCAAATACCCTAGTTTCAGACTCTTAATTATCCTTACACCTCTGAAGACTCTTGCCACTTCCATGCCAGGCAGAATAACTTTTGTTTCATCTCCGAACACTCAAACTTGTTTCTCCACCGACTGTTGGATAAGAGGAACCATGGGGTGTTCAGATCCTGACTGCACCTTTGTCCATCCTGAGACATACCATGTGGTTAACCTGACACTCACACCTCACCATTGTTACAGCCCCCCCCCCGCATTTGTTTGTCCAAAAATAACAGGTGTTCAACGGTCAAATTATAAAATGCAACATCTCTAATGAAATGAAACATTAGAAAGAGTGTAAAGATAAGCCAAGACCTACATTAAAAAAAAATCCAAAATTCCCCCAAATAATTAATGAAATAAGCTAAATTTAAATACCCTCCAAAAAAGAACGAATGGCGGAATTAAGTGCAGTTTGCCACGACTACAAAGACTGTAATTGTGGTAGTACCCGTTTCAAGTAGGCTGATTTTTAGGCATTAGGCTACTTGAAGGTGAAACTATGAGAAATCAAGGGGCCTACTGTAGCATTTGGAATTTGACAAAGCTTTAGTTACTTTCTTAAATTATAGCAGGTAAAATGGTTTAATTATTCATTGTTTGTATCATGCTTATATTTATAAGTACTTTGCGTCGTACTGTGAAACTGCTTGAGGTGTTAGGATCCCTTTAATCAATGACGCCTTTGTTTTGGTTATTTTATTAAGTGTGTTATTTTAAATACACTTCAAATAAAGTTTGAATTGAAGTTTGATATTGGGTCTTTAATTGACAATTGTATGAGTATAGACTCTATAAACTAAATAGACTGTCGTTCTTAAGACATTTTTAGAACTCTGTTATATGCCTATTAAATAAATGTTTGGCATAGGTTACCTACTGAGCTGAACTGGGCCGTGATATGAGGACAATAGACAAGGTGTAGGGGCTATTAGTGTAAATATTTAGTGTAACGATCCATGACCTTCCAGAGCCAACTAATCAAGACTGGTCAAGCTCTGATTCAATACTGAGCTTCTACTTCTTATCATTACAGGTATTCTGACTGACTTGTACACGCTTGGAAACAGGCCATTTTACTCAGTGTTACTTTCCCTCAGTCTAAGAATTTAGCCTCTTAGATTCTACAAATAAAATGCTGTGTTTAGGTCTGTGTGATGAGGTTGGATAAATAAATACTTGTTCTGTTAAGGAGGAACGCAGCAAAGGGTTTGGGTGGAAATATATAATTATTACAGTAGCTTCCAAATAAACATATGCCAGTCTCATCTCATTGATTCATGAAGAGATGCACACTTCAGAATCATTCGATCTAGCCATAGACTTGTATAAAGATGGCCAAACAGCTTCACACTTTTGCCTGAAATGGTGGACAGAAAATGTGTTACAGATTGAGCCATAAATTCCTAATGAAACACACTTCAGGGGTGTATGCAGTGACTGACAGCTGGACAGAGTTGGCACGGCACAGGCCTCTGCCATAGGAGACACACACATACCGGTCTCTGCCATAAGGACCAGGTGTGTGTGTGTGTGTTCCTGCCAGGTGTGGTGGGCAAGAGGGCTTGTTGCTAAGCAGCCACTCTGTCTGTGTAGTGTGCACTGTGTCAAATGCAATGTTGAAGATAGAAGGGCCCAGTCCATATGGCACACCAGCACTGTGTTGGGATGTCTCCACTGTCCTGGACTCCTGGCCTGGAACCAAGCCAGAGTACTGAAAGGCCTAGGCCAGAAATCAGGGATGCATCACAACTTTCACTCTATTCGCTATATTATAGTGGACTGGTCAAAATGAGTGCACTATATAAGGAGTACTGTAGGGTGCCATTTGAAAAGCAGCCCGTAACTCCCAACCTGGTTGATTCCTGTTAATAAGATCCCCACTGACCACATCCAGGTGTCTATCGTTCCATTTAGTAGGAGGACAACGTAAACGTAGCTCTGTTATCATCCACCAAGTTCTGGAAGACATTCCTCCTTCCATTCCTTGTTTGCTTTGGTTGAACGAGTACAGTAGTTGCAGATTAACATTAATTTATGAGACTTTGCCTGGCTTGTTATGTGTCGAGTGCAGACTAAACCTTATTTGGATGATAGATTTACTTGGTTAGTTTGCTTGGTAACTCCAACTCACTGGCCTCTTCACAAAACCCAAGCTGTAACACAATCAATCTGGAATTAGAGCACGTCTTTCCTAATCAAGCTAATGTGTCTTCAAAGATCCTGTGTACCATGTGAAGCATAGCGATGGTTAAGCCATTTACTGGTAAGTGTAATACGTGCCCATACTGTGGTGGGAAGTTGATTGGCTTATTGACATGGAAGGGATTTAGAGTGTTCTGAAACAGAATCCTCTGAGCATTCTGGAATCCTCTGTTTGCGTTCTGCCTTGCTTGCATTACCGTACACAGCTCAGACAGTCAGACAGAGGGATTAGGCTGGGCAGACATTCTGAGACATTCTGAATGTGGTGCCGTCTGGGAGAGAAGCGGTCCGATCCCCATCCTCTACACTCTGAGTTGGTCTCATTAGGGCGGGAGGGTTCTGCAGGTTCAACACTGCGTCTTGTCTCAACATTCCCTACTAGTCCTCCAGATTCCTTCCCATGTTCCATTTTCCTCTTGGAATGCCTGTTTTGGTTTTCTATGGCCATTTGGACTATATGTTTTATTGCTGTGTACGTCCTAGTGTACCTGTGATATGAAGGCAAGTTCAAATATAGGCCATCTCACACTTTTTCTCACACTTCCCTCAGGTCCGGAGGGTCTGGGTTTCAGCATCACATCGCGTGACGTCCCCATCGGCGGCTCGGCGCCCATCTACGTGAAGAACATCCTGCCCCGAGGAGCTGCCATCCAGGACGGACACCTCAAGGCTGGAGACAGGCTGCTGGAGGTGAGACCCGAGATGAAAGGAATAGCGCTCACTGCCTGATCACCCTTCCTGTTTGCGTTGGTTTATGTTATGTTGGCATCATACAGTCTGCCACATAGACATGTTTAGGCTGTAAGGATCATATTAGTGATCTCAGTGGCGTTTAGCGGTCTCAAAATGAATGTGAATCTGTATGTTACTAATGGCCATTTGCCTTCCAGGTGAACGGAGTGGACCTGGTTGGGTTGACCCAGGAGGAGGTGGTCTGTCTGCTGAGGGCCACGCCCATGGGAGGGGCTGTGGGGCTTGTGGTGTTACGACAGGAGGAGACCTTCCTGCCCAGAGAAGTGGTATGTCTCTCTGCTCCCATATCACAGCAAACCCTACTTCCCTCCACTCTAGGACCCTTAGAAAGTAGAGTCCCCATTTGTCATATGTCCCCTACTCTCAGGAAAGTATGTGTGTGTTAGTTTGTATGTATGTTGTTAGGTCCTGTGGTTGTATGTATGTTGTTAGGTCCTGTGGTTGTATGTATGTTGTTAGGTCCTGTGGTTGTATGTATGTTGTTAGGTCCTGTGGTTGTATGTATGTTGTTAGGTCCTGTGGTTGTATGAATGTTGTTAGGTCCTGTGGTTGTATGTATGTTGTTAGGTCCTGTGGTTGTATGAATGTTGTTAGGTCCTGTGGTTGTATGTATGTTGTTAGGTCCTGTGGTTGTATGTATGTTGTTAGGTCCTGTGGTTGTATGAATGTTGTTAGGTCCTGTGGTTGTATGTATGTTGTTAGGTCCTGTGGTTGTATGTGTGTTGTTAGGTCCTGTGGTTGTATGTGTGTTGTTAGGTCCTGTGGTTGTATGTGTGTTGTTAGGTCCTGTGGTTGTATGTGTGTTGTTAGGTCCTGTGGTTGTATGTGTGTTGTTAGGTCCTGTCGTTGTATGTGTGTTGTTAGGTCCTGTCGTTGTATGTGTGTTGTTAGGTCCTGTCGTTGTATGTGTGTTGTTAGGTCCTGTCGTTGTATGTGTGTTGTTAGGTCCTGTCGTTGTATGTGTGTTGTTAGGTCCTGTGGTTGTATGTGGGTTGTTAGGCCACGTGGTTGTATGTGTTAGTATGTTGTTTGTGTGTCTTATACCCTGTCACAGATCTAGTTCATCTCCCAGTTCTCCAGTAAGTCTTGTTCTCCTAACACATGACCGTTCAGCGTGTTGATTGATTGTGCTGCTCTTTATCCTGGTGAGTCCCAAATGACACCATATTCCCTGCATAGTGCACTACTTTTGACCAAAGCCCAAAAATCTTGGTCAAAAGTAGTGTGCTATAGGGAACAGGGTGCCAGTAGGCTGCCATTCGGGACGAAACCCCTGATCCAGTTATTCTCAGTGGGAACCTGTAGCGCTCAGCTCCCTCAGAACAGATTAGATGGATGGATGGATGGATAGATGAGGGAACAGTCAGGCCTGGGACAGACTGAGAAATGCACATTGTGTGGATTATCAATCAGATTGAGCAAGCAGCACCAACACACTCCAAACCAGTAGACCTGGGAGTAATGTTTCAGTGACATGAAATACCTCCCAAATGGACCCCTATGCCCTATGCTGCACTACTTTAGACCAGAGCCCAATGACACAGCCACGGTATTGTCTAGAGGGTGACGACACTGTTTGAGATTGACTCATGTAAACATTAACAGTCAAATGTAATGTACATATCATATACATATATTGTGTGTACATAGACGTTCAAGGGGTTAATTTTTTTTACATTGAAAGGTTTTATTGTTTCTTAAATAATACAATAATACAACACATTTGGACTTTTATTAGTGTCTGACAAGCAGGGCGGCAGCGTAGCCCAGTGGTTAGAGCGTTGGACTAGTAACCGGAAGGTTGCAAGATCGAATCCCCGAGCTGACAAGGTAAAAATCTGTCGTTCTGCCCCTGAACAAGGCAATAAGATTTTGTTCTTAACTGACTTGCCTAGTTAAATAAAGGTAAAAAAAAAAAAGTGTTAATGCTGGAGTTATTTATGAGGACTAAGTCAGTTTATACGTCTCAAATGGCACCGTATTCCCTACATAGTGCACTACTTTTAACCAGAGGCACTATAAAGAGAATAGATTATCAATGGCTCCTATATTATGTCCCAACTCAACCGCCAGTGTCCTTAAACACCTGTCGAGTACTGAGCTGAGTTATTCCCCCTGTTGTCATAATAATGGGAAGTGGTTTTCTCCTCTCCATTAGTGGAGCCCAGTCTTCACCACCACCCAACAGCAGGTTCAATCAACCTCACCACCCCCTGTCGATGAGTTATTACAACTGAAGACTCGCACACCATATTGGCTGGCTGTCACTCTGGGTCTATGGCTTTTCATCAGAGCCTTATCGAGATCAATACTCATCCTCTGAATAGACCAGGTTTCTTTCACTCAATATGTATCCCAAATGCCACCCTATTCCCTATGTAGGTGCACTACTTTTTACCTGGGCCCATAGTGCTCTGGTCAAAAGTAGTACACTATATAGGGAATAGGGTGCCCTTTTGGAACGCAGACTCAATCTATTCATCTGTCTGCTGCCGTCTCATCTGACACATGAAAGGAGAACCTCTTCTACCCCCAGGGTTAGGGTTAGTTAAATTACACATGAAAGGAGAGAACCTCTTCTACCCCCAGGGTTAGGGTTAGTTAAATTACACATGAAAGGAGAGAACCTCTTCTACCCCCAGGGTTAGGGTTAGTTAAATTACACATGAAAGGAGAGAACCGCTTCTACCCCCAGGGTTAGGGTTAGTTAAATTACACATGAAAGGAGAGAACCTCTTCTATCCCCAGGCTTAGGGTTAGTTAAATTACACATGAAAGGAGAGAACCTCTTCTATCCCCAGGCTTAGGGTTAGTTAAATTACACATGGGAAAGAGAACCTCTTCTACCCCCAGGCTTAGGGTTAGTTAAATTACACATGGGAGAGAGAACCTCTTCTACCCCCAGGGTTAGGGTTAGTTAAATTACACTGGGGAAAGAGAACCTCTTCTACCCCCAGGGTTAGGGTTAGTTAAATTACACTGGGGAAAGAGAACCTCTTCTATCCCCAGGCTTAGGGTTAGTTAAATTACACATGGGAAAGAGAACCTCTTCTACCCCCAGGGTTAGGGTTAGTTAAATTACACATGAAAGGAGAGAACCTCTTCTATCCCCAGGCTTAGGGTTAGTTAAATTACACATGAAAGGAGAGAACCTCTTCTATCCCCAGGCTTAGGGTTAGTTAAATTACACATGGGAAAGAGAACCTCTTCTACCCCCAGGCTTAGGGTTAGATAATTACACTGGGGAAAGAGAACCTCTTCTACCCCCAGGGTTATGGTTAGTTAAATTACACATGGGAGAGAGAACCTCTTCTACCCCCAGGGTTAGGGTTAGTTCAATTACACATGAAAGGAGAGAACCTCTTCTACCCCCAGGGTTAGGGTTAGTTAAATTACACATGAAAGGAGAGAACCTCTTCTACCCCCAGGTTTAGGGTTAGTTAAATTACACATGAAAGGAGAGAACCTCTTCTACCCCCAGGGTTAGGGTTAGTTAAATTACACATGAAAGGAGAGAACCTCTTCTACCCCCAGGGTTAGGGTTAGTTAAATTACACATGGGAAAGAGAACCTCTTCTACCCCCAGGGTTAGGGTTAGTTAAATTACACTGGGGAAAGAGAACCTCTTCTACCCCAGGGTTAGGGTTAGTTAAATTACACATGAAAGGAGAGAACCGCTTCTACCCCCAGGGTTAGGGTTAGTTAAATTACACTGGGGAAAGAGAACCTCTTCTATCCCCAGGCTTAGGGTTAGTTAAATTACACTGGGGAAAGAGAACCTCTTCTACCCCCAGGCTTAGGGTTAGTTAAATTACACTGGGGAAAGAGAACCTCTTCTACCCCCAGGGTTAGGGTTAGTTAAATTACACTGGGGAAAGAGAACCTCTTCTATCCCCAGGGTTAGGGTTAGTTAAATTACACATGGGAGAGAGAACCTCTTCTACCCCCAGGGTTAGGGTTAGTTAAATTACACTGGGGAAAGAGAACCTCTTCTACCCCCAGGGTTAGGGTTAGTTAAATTACACGTTGGAGAGAGAACCGCTTCTACCCCCAGGGTTAGGGTTAGTTAAATTACACATGAAAGGAGAGAACCGCTTCTACCCCCAGGGTTAGGGTTAGTTAAATTACACTGGGGAAAGAGAACCTCTTCTACCCCCAGGGTTAGGGTTAGTTAAATTACACGTTGGAGAGAGAACCTCTTCTACCTCCAGGGTGAACATAGGCCTGGTTCTTCTTACTCTGTTGTTTTGGGATAGAGCGCTGGAGCAGGACATTCCTCACCCTAGGCAATGATTACTGATATAATGATATCTATAGAGGGCCTGTAGTGGTGCGTATAGATGTGCAGTTTGGTAAAGAAATGCTTTCTCTATTGGTATGTGAAACACTTGTTACTGGTACCACTGTACAGTGTACAGTCCAGATAAATGCATGTTACTGAAGATACATGGATCATTATTAGACATTTTAGTTTTCATTGCTGTTCATTTTCTCCAGTGGTATTCATATGAGCCTGGAGGTCCAGAACACTGCTGCTTTTCTCTTCTACCTGATGTTTAATTCCACCCACCTGGTGTCCCAGGTCTAAACCAGTCGTTGATTAGAGAGGAAGAATGAAACTCAGCAGTGGAACTGGCTTCAAGGTCCAGATAGGAGTTTGCCTGATGTACACTGTAGATGCTCCTCCCTCAGTTAGATTTGATGTACAGCGTTGCTGCAAACATCTGTCATTGACTACAGTTCTTCTATCCCCCGTCTCCCCTAGAATGCAGAACCCCAGATGCAAAGCCCCAGAGATTTGGTAAGTCACCTAAACCTGTAGCCTACACTACACAGTGGAGGCTGGTGAGGGTAGGACGGCTCATAATAATGGCTGGAATGGCATCAAACATTTTATTCTGTTCCAGCCATTACAATGAACCAGTCCTCTGATTTAAAGTGTTACCACTGTCCCGGGCCCACCCACCCCTGGCTGCTGCTGCTCAGCACCTTGCCTGGGTCCTGCAGCATGTTAGGAGCTAGCCTGCAACACTGCCAATTAGGGCTGCACGATTATTCACATTTTTATTGGAATTGGGATGCACAATGTCCATATCGGAAGAGGCTGTGATATTTTGAACCGCCATTGTAACGCACTTTCCATTCTTTTCTTTTTCAGTTTTGATTTATTACTCAAGTTGACAGTGTTCTCTACTCAGTCTTTCCTCTTTAGGCAGCTTCACAATCCCCCTGCCCCCTGTCACTCATGCAGGCAGTTCCTCATGCTCCAGATTCACTCAGCATGCATTGACCAAAAAGCAGCATGCAGTCAATAGATTCCTAACTTGAACTATGCAGCTTTCCACTTTGCTTCTTAATATAAATCCACATTTTCTACATGATACAATTTGTTTGTGTATTTTGCTCTCTGCCAAACTCTAGATCATTTTATTTCTATGATTCCAACAGGTGTTTTGATCTATGATCACAAATAAAATCGCAATATTTGGTACAAAAATTGTAATAATATTTTTTGCCGATATCACGCAGCCCTACTACCAATGTTTGAGTAAAGGGGCACCCAGTACATCACTGGGGCTGAGCTCCCTGCCATCCAGGACCTCTATAC
The DNA here is from genome assembly GCF_057628025.1 of Oncorhynchus mykiss. Lineage (NCBI taxonomy): Eukaryota > Metazoa > Chordata > Actinopteri > Salmoniformes > Salmonidae > Oncorhynchus > Oncorhynchus mykiss. The sequence goes on from NC_143049.1 coordinate 25,715,366, forward strand.
CAAGCAGTGTCAGACTCCAGCCATCCAAGTCAAAGACTGTTCTCTTTGCTACTGTACGGGAAGTGGTACCGATGCGCTAAGTCTAGAACCTTCTACCCCCAAGTCATAAGACTGTTAAATAGTTCATCCGGGTGGCTATTGGTTAAGTATTTAACTATCTGCATTGACCCTTTTTGAACTAACTCTTTGTCTCATCACAAACTGCTGTTACTGTTTATTATCTATCCTGTTGCCTAGTCACTTTATCCCTACCTATATGTACATATCTACCTTAATTACCTCATACCCCTGCACATCGACTCGTACTAGTACCCTGTGTATATAGCCAAGTTATTGTTGCTCATTAGCTGTGTTTGAATACCCATACTAACATACTGCGCTCTGGATAACATACAGTATATACTCCATTTCCGTCACAAATAGAATGGTTAGTATGAGTGTATCTGAACACAGCTATTGAGTATTTATTCCTTATTATTTCTCTATTTTTCTCTTTGCATTGTTGAGAAGAACTCATAAGTTGTTGTTTACGAAGCATGTGGAAAATACTGATTTATTGGTTTCGAACCCATTCAATGTTACTGGGGTAACACCTACCTATCCCATGTCAAAGAAAGGCTTAACATGCTGCCGATGCTCATCTGAATTAGAGGGGTAGCCCTAGAATAGAGGGATACTTTGGTATTTTGAGATAGAGGGATACTTTTTACTATTCCTTCATCTACTTCCCCAGAGTCAGAAGAACCCATGGATACCATTTTTGTGTCTCTGCGTTCAGTTTGAGGGAAGTTAGAGGTAGTTTGAGCCAATGCTAACTAGCATTAGGCTTCCAGTCATTGCGCTATGTTGGTCCTCCCTTTGCTGCTATAACAGCCTCCACTCTTCTGGGTAGGCTTTCCAATAGATGCTGGAACATTGCTGCGGTGACTTGCTTCCGTTCAGCCATGAAAATTAGTGAGGTCAGGCACTGATGTTGGGCAATTAGGCCTGGCTCGCAGTCAGCGTTCCATTTCATCAGAAAGGTTTTCGTTGGGGTTGAGGTCAGGGCTCTGTGCAGGCCAGCCAAGTTCTTCCACGCTGATCTCGACAAACTACTTCTGTATGAACCCCGTTTTGTGCACAGGGGCATTGTCATGCTGAAACCAGAAAGAGCCTTCCCCAAACTGTTGCCACAAAGTTGGAAGCACAGAATTGTCTAGATTCTAGAATGTCATTGTATGCTGTAGCATTCAGATTTCCCTTCACTGGAACTAAGGGGCCTAGCCCGAACTATGAAAAAACAGCCCCAGACCATTATTCCTCCTCCACCAAACGTTACAGTTGGCACTATGCGTTAGGGCAGGTAGCGTTTTCATGGCATCCGCCAAACCCAGATTTGTCTGTCAGACTGCCAGGTGGTGAAGCGTGATTCATCACTCCAGAGAATGCGTTTCCACTGCTCCAGAGTCCAATGGCGGCGAGCTTTACACCACTCCAACCGACGCATGGTTATCTAAGGCTTGTGTGCGGCTGCTTGGCCATGGAAACCCATTTCATGAAGCTCACGGCAAACTTTTCTTGTGCTGACATTGCTTCCAGAGGTGGGTTGGGTGTTGCAACCGAGGACAGATGATTTTTACGTGCTTCAGCGGTCTCGTTCTGTGTGCTTGTGTGGCCTACCACTTTTTGACTGAGCCATTGTTTCTCCTAGACGTTTCCACTTCATAATAACAGCACTTACAGTTGACCGGGACAGCTCTAGCAGGGTAAAAATTTGACGAAGTTACTTGTTGGAAAGGTGGCATCCTATGACGTTGGTGCCACATTGAAAGTCACTGAGCTCTTCAGTAAAGGCCATTGTACAGCCAATATTTGTTTATGGCGATTGCATGGCTGTGTGCTCTATTTTATACACCTGTCAGCAACTGTGTGGCTGAAGTAGCTGAATCCGTTTGTGTGTACACACACACACACACACACACACCTACTAGCGTACCATAGAGTCTAGTCATTGCGCTAATACTAGTTAGCATCTTCCTTCAAAATGAACACAGAGACAAACATTTTTTCTCCCAAGACTATACACATCACTTCTTGTCCAGTTCAGATTGTCCTCTGCTTTGCTGTTAGTGACGTGGTTGGTAGTGTCAGGTTTGTAAATATTGAGTCAACCATTGTCAACATTTTATTATTGATGATGGTATGCAATGCAGCCCACAGACAAATGCAATTAACTTTATTGCACGATGTCCATAAATTCTCCATGTCCTCCAATTGTGCACTGATTGATTTAAAAAAAAATAATAATTCAAGAGTTCAGTAGGGTTCTATAGAGGGGGATGTATTTTCACTACTTAAATAATTGGCTCAGTGAATGAAATGATTCAGTGGCATTAACAACCTGGCCAACTCGTCATTTTACCAATCTGGGAGGCAAAGTCATTAAAGAGTTCAATAATTCAGCAGTGTATTTCAGATGGAATCAATGCATTAGAATATACTTTGTTTTGAAATAGATCCATGATTAACTATACTGTATCAGTCAGCCATTCAGTAGCGTTATTTATACATTTGGTGCTTCTGTAACCATATCAGTTCGTTCCTCAATCCATACGCCTTGGTTGGAGAGCGAGGTAGCAGTCTAGAGTGGTAGTTCCATGTTCCCTGTGCTCCTGTGATACCTGACCGCTGCCTGCATTCATGGTTCTTATCGCAAGCGTGGTCTGTGGCCAAATGGAGAACAGTCTTGGTTATGATCCCCGCTGGCATATCGAACCAATCTTGCCTTCATCTGACTGATAATCTAAGTATAGGTTTAGTTCAGGGTGGTCCTTCTCCAGTAAACCTGTCATACCAGGACCAGGAGATGTGTAACCAAGAGATGTAGAATTTTCTTATGTGGAAACGGCCCAGTTGTGTGATTTTCCTCAGTAACATTTTACTTGAAGTTATCGTGGTGCCTAGATGAGACCCAATCCAGAGTGGGAGGCACCTTGGATCTCAAAGCAATCTCTTTCCTGTGGGATTTTACAAGCCCTCGTCAAGCCCTCGTCAATGAATCCCCTTCTCTCCTTCCTGGCATGTTCCTACCACAATGTGAACCTACGCGTTATACACCTTGGACTCATAGCAAGCTCTCTTTCGCTCTCTTTCTCGCTCGTTCTCTCTTCTCTTTCTCAGTTTCTCTTTCCCTCTACTTCCCGAAATATAACCTCCATCTATTTCTCTCTCTCGCTCCCCTTCCCGACATATTGCATTACCATTTCATTCTCTTTTTCTCTTTTTCTCTCTATCTACTTCTCTTTTTCCTGCTCTTTCTCCTTCCGACATACTGTATGACCTTCATCTTATTTTCTCTCGCTTTTTCTCCTTTCTTCCTTTCTCTCCTTCCCAACATTCTCTCATCACTATTTCTCTTTCTTTTGATCTCTCGCTCTCTCCTTCCCAACATATTCTCTCCATCTTTCTTTCTATATATTTTTCTCTCTCCTTCCCAACATATTCTCTCTTCTTTCTATATATTTTTATTTCTATCTCTCCTTCCCAACATATTCTCATCTTTCTTTCTATATATTTTTATTTCTATCTCTCCTTCCCAACATATTCTCTCCATCTTTCTTTCATTCTATATATTTTTCTTTTTCTCTGTCTCTCCTTCCTGACATATTTATTATCTCCATTTCATTCTTTCAATCTCTCCTTTTTCTATCTTTTCACTCTCTTTCCTTCCCAACATTCCCTCCATCTCTCTTTCTCGACTCTTTTTCTCTTTTCTCACTCTCTCTTTCGCTCTCCTTCCCGAAGTTCTCTTTCTATATTTCTCTCTCTCCTTCCCGACAGAGTTAACTCCATCTCATTCTCTCTCCATTTCTATTTTTCTCTCTCTCCTTCCTGACATATTACCTCCATCTCATTCTCTTTCTATTTTTCTCTCTCTCCTTCCTGACATATTACCTCCATCTCATTCTCTTTCTATTTTTCTTTCTCTCTCCTTCCCAACATGTTCCCTTCATCTCTCTCTCGTGTATGAATTTACAAGCCTTGCCAATGAATCCTTTTCTTCTCTCCTTCCCAGCATATTCCCTCCATAATGGGCTCAATTATAAACAGCAGATGTTATCTATTGTTTGAGGCTTTGTTCCACATGACTCTCAACAACACATGAACTTGACTGTTCTGTTGTGGTGCCAGGCAAGACAGCAAGCAGCACTAAGGTTCTTATACCAGTACAGCCAGAATATCTTTGTGAGTCTCAAATGGCACCACGGTATCTATATAAAGCACTACTTATGGTCAGAAGCAGTGCACTCAGGGCTCTGAATTAGAACATGTCATTGGTAGTACTGGTGCATTACATAGGGAACAGGTCAAACACTCAGACAACAGGAAACATCACATAGACCCTCCACAACAAGTGAATCAGAACTTTGCCAATGTTAATCATTAATCATTGTGTAATTGTTGGTAGTAATAGGTTATTTATCTTTGAGGCAGGAAGGGTGTTAGCCTGAGGACACAATGGGGACAGTTGTCACACATGGAATGTGTTGCAAATGGCACCCTATTTCCTAGAGAATATGCTGGCATTTGGTACTGGGCCTTGGTTTACAGTTGACTTGATGCTGCTGCACTTCTAACATGTTTGGCGCTGTTGCTTGATGGGCATTGGCAGTACCATGGCATATTGGGCCTGTGGTGATCTCTGGGAGGTGTATGGGATGTAACCGTGGGTATTGCCGAGTGACGCTGGAGGAAGGGAACAGTGAGGGAGGCCATTGTGGCCGACTGAGGTAACCGCCCCCAACAGTGTCTGTCCCAAATGGAACCCTATTCCCTTTAAAGTCCATTACTTTTGACCAGGGCATAGTTCTCTGGTCTAAAATAGTGCACTATAAAGGGAATAGGGTGCCATTTGGGGGACAGTCTAGGTCAAGCTGGTACCACGAAGCAATCAAGTAACACTGTTTGGCCTGTTGTGCAGACTGAGTGAAGGTCGATTGAGCAGTTTATTGGGAATGCCTAAGTAACAGTAAAGTGAGTAGCTATGTGACCCTGAGTACAGATTACAGGTCACATTACCGTCTGTCACTCTGTACTGATGATTTATGAAGTTACTGCCTTTCACCTACCATCGCAGAGCAACACAACGTAAGTATTTAATATACATGAACTCAACAAAAAAATAAACGTCCCTTTTTCAGGACCCTGTCTTTCAAAGATAATTTGTGAAAATCCAAATAACTTCACAGATCTTCATTGTAAAGGGTTTAAACACTCTTTCCCATGCTTGTTCAATGAATCATAAACAATTAATGAACATGCACCTGTGGAACGGTCATTTAAGACACTAACAGTTTACAGATTAAATTAAGGTCAGTTAAGGTCACAGTTGTGAAAATTTAAGACACTAAGAGGCCTTTCGACTGACTCTGAAAACACCAAAATAAAGATGCCCAGGGTCCCTGCTCATCGGTGCAGGTGCCTTGGTGGAAGAGTGGGGCAACATCTCGCAGCAAGAACTGACAAATCTGGTGCAGTCCAAGAGGAGGAGATGCACTGCAGTACTTAATGCACCAGATAATGTTACTTTTGATTTTGCCCCCCCCCCCCCCCCCTTGTTCAGGGACACATTATTCCATTTATGTTAGTCACATGTCTGTGGGACTTGTTCAGTTTGTTTCTCAGTTGTTGAATCTTATGTTCCTACAAATATGTACACGTTAAGTTTGCTGAAAATAAATGCAGTTGACAGCTAGAGGACATTTCTTTTTTTGCTGAGTTTATATACTGTATATGCCATTAAGCAAATGCTTTTATCCAAAGTGACTTAGTCATGCATGCATACATTTTTGCGTTGGGTGGCCCCAGCAGGAATCTAACCCACCACCCTTGGCATTCCAAGTGCCATGCTCTACCAACTGAGCCACACAGGACCACTGATCTCATACAGTACAGTAGTACCAATCCATCGCTCATTATATCCATAGTGGTTTATATTGTCGCAAACTTCGTTACAGAAAATTACAACAAGTTGAAATTGAAAACCATCAGTGGCAGTTACCATGTCATGGCAAGCCACATTGATCTATGATCACACACACATTCCCTCTCCCTCGACTCAGTAAGTCATCTCTGATAAAGCATTAACAATAGAATGCAGTTCAGTGCAATTAATTACTGGTGTGGCTCTTTCCGTCTTTCCCTCTCTCACTCACACACAGTGCTATTTGTTCCGCGGTGCAGATGCGGCTGCATTCATGTCTCTCGTGTGTGAATGTATGTGTTTCAGAGGGCCCAGTGAATGTAGAACATAACAAGCCCTTGCCTTAAAGTGATGTTTCAAGATGACACCTGTTCCTACACATAAAGCACACCGTGACTGCATCAGCTGCTAGTACAGGGGGGAATGGCAGTACGGGGGGGTGTATGGATTAGAGGTCGACCGATTAATCGGAACGGCCGATTAATTAGGGCCGATTTCAAGTTTTCATAACAATTGGAAATCCGTTTTTTAAAAATCTTTATTTAACTAGGCAAGTCTAGGCAAGTCAGTTAAGTTTTCAATGACGGCCTTGTCATTTACAAAATAGCCTCCAATACCCTACTCAACAAATTGGATGCAGTCTATCACAGTGCAATCCGTTTTGTCACCAAAGCCCCATATACTACCCACCATTGCGACCTGTTCGCTCTCGTTGGCTGACCCTCACTTCATACTCGTCGCCAAACCCACTGGCTCCATGTCATCTACAAGACCCTGCTAGGTAAAGTCCCCCCTTATCTCAGCTCGCTGGTCACCATAGCATCACCCACCTGTAGCACGCGCTCCAGCTGGTATATCTCTCTGGTCACCCCCAAAACCAATTCTTTCTTTGCCCGCCTCTCCTTCCAGTTCTCTGCTGCCAATGACTGGAACGAACTACAAAAATCTCTGAAACTGGAAACACTTATCTCCCTCACTAGCTTTAAGCACCAACTGTCAGAGCAGCTCACAGATTACTGCACCTGTACATAGCCCACCTATAATTTAGCCCAAACAACTACCTCTTTCCCTACTGTATTTATTTTATTTATTTATTTATTTGCTCCTTTGCACCCCATTATTTTTATTTCTACTTTGCACATTCTTCCACTGCAAATCTACCATTCCAGTGTTTTACTTGCTATATTGTATTTACTTTGCCACCATGGCCTTTTTTTGCCTTTACCTCCCTTATCTCACCTCATTTGCTCACATCGTATATAGACTTGTTTATACTGTATTATTGACTGTATGTTTGTTTTACTCCATGTGTAACTCTGTGTCGTATGTGTCGAACTGCTTTGCTTTATCTTGGCCAGGTCACAATTGTAAATTAGATCTTGTTCACAACTTGCTTACCTGGTTAAATAAAGGTGAAATAAAATCAAAATAAATAAAAAGGAACAGTGGGTTAACTGCCTTGCAACCTTACGGTTAACTAGTCCAACTCTCTAACCAACTGCCTCACGAGGAGCCCGTCTGTTACGCGAATGCAGTAAGAAGCCAAGGTAAGTTGCTAGCTAGCATTAAACTTAATCATAATCACTAGTTATAACTACACATGGTTGATGATATTACTAGTTTATCTAGCATGTCCTGCGTTGCATATAATCGATGCAGTGCACATTCGCGAAAAAGGACTGTCGTTGCTCCAACGTGTACCTAACCATAAACATCAATGCCTTTCTTAAAATCAATACACAGAAGTATATATTTTTAAACCTGCATATTTAGCTAAAAGAAATCCAGGTTAGCAGGCAATATTAACCAGGTGAAATTGTGTCACTTCTCTTGCGTTCATTGCACGCAGAGTCAGGGTATATGCAACAGTTTGGGCCGCATGGCTCATTGCGAACTAATTTGCCAGAATTTGAAGGAATTATGACATAACATTGAAGGTTGTGTAATGTAACAGGAATCTTTAGACTGATGGATGACACCCGTTAGATAAAATACGGAACGGTTCCGTATTTCACAAAGAATAAACGTCTTGTTTTCGAGATGATAGTTTCCGGATTCGACCATATTAATGAATAATATGAAGGCTCGTATTTCTGTGTGTTATTATGTTATAATTAAGTCTATGATTTGATAGAGCAGTCTGACTGAGCGATGGTGGGCACCAGCAGGCTCATAAGCATTCATTCAAACAGCACTTTTGTGCTTTTTGCCAGCAGCTCTGCTGTTTATGAATTCAAGCCTTTCAACCCCCAAGATTAGGCTGGTGTAACAATGTGATGTGAAATGGCAAGCTAGTTAGCGGGGTGCGCGCTAATAGCGTTTCAAACGTCACTCGCTCTGAGACATGGAGTAGTTGTTCTCCTTGCTCTGAATGGGTAACGCTGCTTCGAGGGGTGGCTGTTTTCATTTCGAGCCCAGGTAGGAGCGAGGAGAGGGACGAAAGCTATACTGTTACACTGGCAATACTAAAGTGCCTATAAGAACATCCAATAGTCAAAGGTTAATGAAATACAAATGTTATAGAGAAAAATAGTCCTATAATTCCTATAATAACTAACCTAAAACTTCTTACCTGGGAATATTGAAGACTCATGTTAAAAGGAGCCACCAGCTTTCATATGTTCTCATGTTCTGAGCAAGGAACTGAAACGTTAGCTTTCTTACATGGCACATATTACACTTTTACTTTCTTCTCCAACACTTTGTTTTTGCATTATTTAAACCAAATTGAACATGTTTCATTATTTATTTGAGGCTAAATTGATTTTATTGATGTATTATTATTACGTTAAAATAAGTGTTCATTCAGTATTGTTGTAATTGTCATTATTACAAATACATTTTAAAAATCGGCAGATTAATCGGTATCGGCGTTGAAAAATCATAATCGGTCGACCTCTAGTATGGATGGCTGTGGAGTTTCATTCTAATCTCAAATAATTCTAATCTCGTGGACCAACTTTTTAGGCCAACTGGTGTGTGTAATGCACCATCTGAGAGGTGGTGTGTGTGTTTAGGAGGATTTGGTAGGGACAGTTGCTATTTGTGAATATGCCTTAAAGATGGAAATATTAAAAGATACGTTACCTGCATGTTAGCATCACATAATTCATTGAGAGGTGCTCCTTGTCTTTGCTCACAGTTCCACTGTGTTTAATCACTCACTGGCCCGCTCCATGTGGAGTCTGACTTTGACTTCACTCCTGTGTAAGTGAGTGTGTGCAGTTTGCACTCCATGCTGTGAGTTTCTCTTAGTGCGCACGCATGCAGGCACACGCCTCCATGTCAGTCTGCCTGGACTCCTGTCTGTCTATTATCCCAGGTGTTTGATATTCATGCTCTATCAGCGTCCAGTCTCAGGCAGAGAAAGAGAGAGCTGCTTTAAAAAGGGCAGCCAACAGTGCTCTCCACGCATGGGTTCGCTCCAGCAATTACATCCTCCAGCGCCTTCTCTCCTCGCTGCGCTTTTAATTTGTTTCCAAGTGACTTTACAATGTCATCAAATAGACAGGTTTGTGGGAAAGTTGAGAGCACCTCTCTAATAGCTTCAGGTGATGCTGTTCAGAGCGACCAGGGGTGAGGCCAGGGGTGTAGCGGGGGGGGGGTAGTATTCTCCCCCTGCTTAAGGTTGATTCACCCTGTGGAATACAAAGCAGCATGCAGTCTTGGAGAGGGGGGAAGAAGAAGGGAGGAGAGGCAATTCTGCTGTTGTTCCACCTGAATTCATTCTCACTCCTTCTCCTCTTTCTCTTCTCTTGCGTTCTTCCCTCGCCCGCTCTCTCCACAAAGTAATCCGATCTCTCTCTGCAAACAATGGAAGCTAATGAATGTCTGACACTGAGCTTGATTATGACTGCATTCATTACACATGCACATAATTTCCAGTAGTTAAGTGTGCAGATTTATTCAAAGGACAGCTGTCAATTGACAAGGCAGAGAGAATAGCTTTTTTGTTCAATGAGGTTCAAGCACCTGTTGCATTTTGTGATATAGTGTCTGTTTCTGTGTAGGAAATTCTGTGTTTCTAATAGTAGATTGCACAGTAGCAACAATGACCAGTAACACAGTCCTTCCTCCCTCTCTGTTCTAGAAGATTGAGGAGGATGACCTGGTGTTGACCCCGGATGGTACCAGGGAGTTCCTGACCTTTGAGATCCCTCTGAGTGACTCCGGGTCGGCGGGGTTAGGGGTCAGCGTCAAGGGCAACCGCTCCAAGGAGAACCACTCTGACCTGGGCATCTTCGTCAAGTCCATCATCAACGGGGGAGCTGCCTGCAAGGTGAGTCTCATCTCTCACCTTTCATTTGAACTAATGTGCAAGTTTTCATGCTCATACAAGTAATCAATAATATGGTATTTTTGGGATAATAGTGGCCGATATTGCCACTCCTATTTGCCATATCGTTAATCTAAGCTGACTAGAAAGTATGTGTCTGCAGGGAAGCTAAAGTAATTCCCCTACCCAAGAATAGTGAACCGTCCTTTACTGGCTCAAATAACCAACCAATCAGCCTGTTACCAACCCTTAGTACTATTTTACTGTAAACATATTGCCAAGATACTTTCAGCACACGTATAGGGAAGAATGTTCAACAAGCATGCACTTACTCAAATGACTGATTGGCTGAGAGAAATTGATGATAAAAAGATTGGGGGAGCTGTTTTGTTAGACTTCAGTGCAGCTTTTGACATTATCGGTCATAGTCTGCTGATGGAAAAACTTGTTATGGCTTTACACCCCCTGCTATATAGTGAATAATGAGTGTGTTCTGTTAGAGAGGTAAGAGGGTGTTCTTTAATGGAAACCTCTCCAACATAATCCAGGTAGAATCAGGAATTCCCCAGGGCCGCTGCCTAGGCCCATTTTACTTTTTTCAATCTTTACTAATAACATGGCACTGGCTTTGAGTAAAGACTGTGTGTCTATGTATGCGGATGACTCAACATAATACACGTCAGTTACTACAGTGAGTGAAATCACAGCAACACTTAGTTGCAGTTTTTTTTTAAAGAGTTGCAGTTCGTTTTTGAATGGGAGGCAAGGAATAAGTTAGTCCTAAATATTTCAAATTAAAAGCATTGTATTTGGGACAAATCATTCTCTAGACTTAAAAATAATAATGTGGAAATTGAGGAAGTTGAGGAGAATAAACTGCTTGGAGTAACCCTGGATTGTGAACTGTCATGTTCAAAATATGTTAATACAACAGTAGCTAAGATGGGGAGAAGTCTGTTCATATTGAAGCGCTGCTCTGCCTCCTTAACATTATCATTAAGGCAAGTTCTACAGGCCCTAGTTTTGTCGCACCTGGATTACTGTTCAGGTGCCACAAAGAAGGACCTCGGGAAAATAAAAATTGGCTCAGAACAGGGCAGCACAGCTATCCCTTGAATATACTCTGAGATTTAAAATGAATAATATGTACGTACATTTCTCAAGGCTCAATGGAGGAGAGATTGACTTCATCACTACTTGTTTTTATAAGAAGTTTAAACTACTAGCACACAGCTCAGACAGCCTTGCATACCGCACAAGACATGCCACCAGTGTCTTCAGGATCCCCAAGTCCAGAACAGTCTATGGGAGGCACACCTTATGGAACAGTGGGTACTGTGAAGAGACACACACACACACACACACACACACACACACACACACACACAGGCACATACCCATAAGACACACATACACATGTATTGTAGAGTAGTGGCCTGAGGGCACACGCTTAATGTGTTGTGAAATGTCACGTCATGTAATATTTGAAATAGTATTAAACTGCCTTAATGTTTCTGGACCCCAGGAAGAGTAGCTGCAGCCTTGGTATCAGCTAATAGGGATCCTTAATAAATACAAATATACCAGACTAACCATCCTATTAGCATCTTATGTCTAGCAGTTCTGATAGCTGTTCTGTCTAATTTGACAGAGATACAACTTCATTGCTTTTTCTGCTATTCATTATTGTACTGCCAGTACAGTTGCCTGTGTCTGAGCTCTTGCCAACTCCTTATGGAATTAAGTGACCTGGGCGTCATTTGTTGCTTGGTGTGACAAGGAGTTGGCAAGAACACAAACAGATCTGGGACCAGGCTAACATTATAGTGCTAATGCATTGAACAGCCTGATTGTGCGTGTTGACTGATTCTCATCCTACCTGTCATATCCTGCGTGAACAGGATGGAAGGCTGCGGGTCAACGACCAGCTGATAGCGGTGAACGGGGAGTCGTTGCTAGGCAAGACCAACCAGGAAGCCATGGAGACGCTAAGGAAGTCCATGTCGGTAGAGGGCAACAAGCGGGGGATGATTCAGCTGATTGTGGCCAGGAGGGTCACTAAACGCAACGAGGTAGGCCTGACCATCTCTTAAAGCTGTGGAGATTATACGACTAACACCAGCCGTGGGTGGGCTCATAGTAATTGCTGGAACAGAATGAATGGAAAGGTGTCAAACGCATAAGAACATGCATTCCTTTCCAACCATTACTATGAGCCGTCCTCCTCTCACCAGCCTCCACTGACTAACATGCTTGTATGCTGAAATCTGTTTTTTAACCCACAGGGTGTCTATGTGTGATGTTAGGCTTGTTGGAGGCTTTGGAGGCAGCGTCTGAGAGCAGTGTGGCTCCATTCTTCTTTCCTCAGTCACTGCCATTGCTAATGTATTGTTTGTTTTTTCTCGTTCAATTGTCAAATTAAAGATTCATGAATTCTGTTTTCTATATGCAATTCTTTAGCAGAAAATGGTGTCATTTTTATTAAAATGCACAATATTCCTGAATAAGATAAAGACCACCCGTTACTCTGTCATGATACCTTTTGACATTTCTCTCAAGACTGGTCTTTTAAAAAAAATTTTTTTTTTTTTTTTAAACCTTTTCAAAAACACTTGATAGTTGTTCAGTTACCATTAACACGCACCCTCCCACATGTATTCTCCGTGTTAAATTCCAAAGCCACTATTCTGGACTAGAGAGCTATGTTAGGAATATGATGAAAGATCAGCTAGTCCGGTTGGGTCACAGCAGTTCACATGACATGAACTGCATCCCAAAATGGCTCCCTATTTAATGCAATAATGTTAAACATGATCGATAGGGCTCTGGTCAAGAAAAGTACTACAGTGCCTTGCGAAAGTATTCGGCCCCCTTGAACTTTGCAACCTTTTGCCACATTTCAGGCTTCAAACATAAAGATATAAAACTGTATTTTTTTGTGAAGAATCAACAAGTGGGACACAATCATGAAGTGAAACGACATTTATTGGATATTTCTTTTTTAACAAATCAAAAACTGAAAAATTGGGCGTGCAAAATTATTCAGCCCCTTTACTTTCAGTGCAGCAAACTCTCTCCAGAAGTTCAGTGAGGATCTCTGAATGATCCAATGTTGACCTAAATGACTAATGATGATAAATACAATCCACCTGTGTGTAATCAAGTCTCTGTATAAATGCACCTGCACTGTGATAGTCTCAGAGGTCCGTTAAAAGCGCAGAGAGCATCATGAAGAACAAGGAACACACCAGGCAGGTCCGAGATACTGTTGTGAAGAAGTTTAAAGCCGGATTTGGATACAAAAAGATTTCCCAAGCTTTAAACATCCCAAGGAGCACTGTGCAAGCGATAATATTGAAATGGAAGGAGTATCAGACCACTGCAAATCTACCAAGACCTGGCCGTCCCTCTAAACTTTCAGCTCATACAAGGAGAAGACTGATCAGAGATGCAGCCAAGAGGCCCATGATCACTCTGGATGAACTGCAGAGATCTACAGCTGAGGTGGGAGACTCTGTCCATAGGACAACAATCAGTCATATATTGCACAAATCTGGCCTTTATGGAAGAGTGGCAAGAAGAAAGCCATTTCTTAAAGATATCCATAAAAAGTGTCGTTTAAAGTTTGCCACAAGCCACCTGGGAGACACACCAAACATGTGGAAGAAGGTGCTCTGGTCAGATGAAACCAAAATGGAACTTTTTGGCAACAATGCAAAACGTTATGTTTGGCGTAAAAGCAACACAGCTGAACACACCATCCCCACTGTCAAACATGGTGGTGGCAGCATCATGGTTTGGGCCTGCTTTTCTTCAGCAGGGACAGGGAAGATGGTTAAAATTGATGGGAAGATGGATGGAGCCAAATACAGGACCATTCTGGAAGAAAACCTGATGGAGTCTGCAAAAGACCTGAGACTGGGACGGAGATTTGTCTTCCAACAAGACAATGATCCAAAACATAAAGCAAAATATACAATGGAATGGTTCAAAAATAAACATATCTAGGTGTTAGTATGGCCAAGTCAAAGTCCAGACCTGAATCCAATCGAGAATCTGTGGAAAGAACTGAAAACTGCTGTTCACAAATGCTCTCCATCCAACCTCACTGAGCTCGAGCTGTTTTGCAAGGAGGAATGGGAAAACATTTCAGTCTCTCGATGTGCAAAACTGATAGAGACATACCCCAAGCGACTTACAGCTGTAATCGCAGCAAAAGGTGGCGCTACAAAGTATTAACTTAAGGGGGCTGAATAATTTTGCACGCCCAATTTTTCAGTTTTTGATTTGTTAAAGTTTGAAATATCCAATAAATGTCGTTCCACTTCATGATTGTGTCCCACTTGTTGTTGATTCTTCACAAAAAAATACAGTTTTATATCTTTATGTTTGAAGACTGAAATGTCGCAAAGTTCAAGGGGGCCGAATACTTTCGCAAGGCACTGTATGTATTGCAGTGTTTCCCAATTCCAGTCCTCCAGTACCCCCAACAGTACACGTTGTCGAAGCCCCGGACAAGCACACCTCATTCAACTTGCCAAATAATCATCAATCCCTCAATAAGTTGAATCTGCTGTTTTTGTCCCGGGTTAAAACAACAATGTGTGTTGTAGGACTGGAGGTGGGAAACACTGAGCGAGTGAATAGGGTGCAATTTGGGAGGCAGTCTTGCTCTCCTCTTAGCCTCCATGTCCCGAGGCATGCTGGGGGAATTAGTGACGACTGGCCATCCAAGTTACACATGACTTTTTTTCATTTAAATGTTATGTTGATACGCTGCAGACTCACTCTGTCCCTTGCTCGCCCCCTCTCTCTTTCTCTCTACCGCCTTCCCTCTCCACATTTCAATGTCATAATATTTCTGCATACTCCATCCTGGCTTGATCACTTATCTATTGGAGGGCTGTGTCTACTCTGCAACGGTGGATTTGGTTGTTGTAGTGTGTACTGTGTGCCTCTTGCTACAGTACATGTCAGACCTGTGATTTCCCATGGTGCAGCTGGTAATTGGAAGCAGAGCGGGGGCTAAGTGCTAAGCCATGCGCTGCCGTCAGGTTGCAGGCTGTGCTGTGGAGAAGCCAAGGGTGAGAGCAGAGCAGAGAACACTGGCTATGAGGTACACACACACAGGAAGACTCATCAATATCTGCATCACGGGTACAGCTGTGGGGATGGCTTAGACTAGAGCATTATGGTTCTAGGTGTCTATATAGAAGGATGCTTTATTGATACATTTTTCTTGCAGTCCACAGAATGTGTGACGTATTTGAGCCATAGTGGAACTCGACCAAGGTCCTAGACATTCATGTGGCACAGCTTGATGGAAAGGTTGTACTCCTGTCTCCCATCAACTCACACCATCCCTCTCTTTCTGACTTATCCTCCTAACTTGACCTCTTCAGGGTAATAATCAGTGGCAAACTATTTTGAATCTGAACTGCTATTTCCTCAGTACTAAACCCCCACGCAGGGCTATTCTATTCAGACAAATGCCTTAATCACATTTCTGACCCAATAGAGTTCAGCCTAGCACCAGTTTAATTATAGGATGGACTATGCAATGAGTAGAGCAGTGATTTGTTGACAGGCACACATGTACAAACGATATGCCCACTCTGCAGCTGGTTTCATTAACCATCTAATTTAAAGTAAAGACAGGCTGACTTCCAACAGTCTGTAGGCATTTGACCTCTCTAGAAATAATTTTCCAGATCTCCACCCCCAGTCATTTGGTTCTACACCCGTTTTTACTCTTACTTCTACACCTGTTTTTACTCCTACTTCTACACCTGTTTTTACTCCTACTTCTACACCTGTTTTTACACCGACTTCTACACCTGTTTTTACTCCTACTTCTACACCTGTTTTTCTCCTACTTCTACACCTGTTTTTCTCCTACTTCTACACATGTTTTTCTCCTACTTCTACACATGTTTTTACTCCTACTTCTACACCTGTTTTTACTCCTACTTCTACACATGTTTTTACTCCTACTTCTACACCTGTTTTTACTCCTACTTCTACACCTGTTTTTACTCCTACTTCTACAAATGTTTTTCTCCTACTTCTACACCTGTTTTTCTCCTACTTCTACACATGTTTTTCTCCTACTTCTACACATGTTTTTCTCCTACTTCTACACATGTTTTTACTCCTACTTCTACACCTGTTTTTACTCCTACTTCTACACATGTTTTTACTCCTACTTCTACACCTGTTTTTCTCCTACTTCTACGCCTGTTTTTACTTCTAAGCCTGTTTTTACTTCTAAGCCTGTTTTTACTCCTACGCCTGTTTTTACTCCTACGCCTGTTTTTACTCCTGCGCCTGTTTTTACTCCTGCGCCTGTTTTTACTCCTGCGCCTGTTTTTACTCCTACGCCTGTTTTTACTCCTACGCCTGTTTTTACTCCTACGCCTGTTTTTACTCCTACACCTGTTTTTACTCCTACACCTGTTTTTACTCCTACACCTGTTTTTACTCCACCTGTTTTTACTCCTACACCTGTTTTTACTCCACCTGTTTTTACTCCTACACCTGTTTTTACTCCTACACCTGTTTTTACTCCTACACCTGTTTTTACTCCTACACCTGTTTTTACTCCTACACCTGTTTTTACTCCTACACCTGTTTTTACTCCACCTGTTTTTACTCCACCTGTTTTTACTCCTACACCTGTTTTTACTCCACCTGTTTTTACTCCTACGCCTGTTTTTACTCCTGCGCCTGTTTTTACTCCTGCGCCTGTTTTTACTCCTGCGCCTGTTTTTACTCCTACGCCTGTTTTTACTCCTACGCCTGTTTTTACTCCTACACCTGTTTTTACTCCACCTGTTTTTACTCCACCTGTTTTTACTCCTACGCCTGTTTTTACTCCTACGCCTGTTTTTACTCCTACGCCTGTTTTTACTCCTACGCCTGTTTTTACTCCTACGCCTGTTTTTACTCCTACGCCTGTTTTTACTCCTACGCCTGTTTTTACTCCTACGCCTGTTTTTACTCCTGCGCCTGTTTTTACTCCTGCGCCTGTTTTTACTCCTACGCCTGTTTTTACTCCTACACCTGTTTTTACTCCTGCGCCTGTTTTTACTCCTACACCTGTTTTTACTCCTACACCTGTTTTTACTCCTACACCTGTTTTTACTCCTGCGCCTGTTTTTACTCCTACACCTGTTTTTACTCCACCTGTTTTTACTCCTACGCCTGTTTTTACTCCTACGCCTGTTTTTACTCCTACACCTGTTTTTACTCCTACACCTGTTTTTACTCCTACACCTGTTTTTACTCCTACACCTGTTTTTACTCCTACACCTGTTTTTACTCCACCTGTTTTTACTCCACCTGTTTTTACTCCTACACCTGTTTTTACTCCTACACCTGTTTTTACTCTCATTTTACTAGCTGAGGGAGCAGCCAGGTCTGCTTGGTGAATGTTGAGCAGTTTCTGCATTAAATGAACTGAACCTGCCTGTATCACACCTGTCTCTGTTATCAGCACGTTTATCAAACGTAGGAAATGAAGGCGCTATGGGTTGATTATTCACTGATGACATTTCCTCTTGTTGTGATGCACATCAGTCTTCATGCTAATAAGTCATTTTCTTCACCTTGAGCCATGAATACAGAAACCGTTGCACTTCAATGGCTGGTTTCCCAAACTCATTAAACTAGTCCTGGACTAGGAAGTTCTTTAAATTAAGTCTCTCCACTGTGAATGCGTTTTACACTTGGACTAGGCTTAATATGTGTCAGGATATCAGCGTGTATAGTTAAAATCTGTGAGAGAGGAGATTCTAAGTGCAAACAGTGAGGGCATCCTCACCATAGAGATTCTATTGATTCCATGTAATTCTATGGTCCACACACATTCAACCCCACTTCCTCCCCAGCTCCTCAGTCATGTGTGTTTAAAAGTGTCCAAGGCAGTAAATGACCTATTTGGCCAATAAACAGTGGTGTGTCAGATAGCCCCTTGAGGAAAGTGGCACCTTGCTGCTCTCCTGTGGGGGAATGTTCTTCTCAGCAGGCATCTTAACAGCTATTGAAAATCCATAGTCATTTATCAAGCTATCCTAACCATGGTCGTGGTGGTGTTGTGGATAATATTAGCATGAACCATGAGCCTGCCTAACCTGCCTCTACAGGTCTGTCATTTATCTATCTAGCCTAGCTGTGGTGGTGCTGGGCCTATGTAGCATGAACCTAGCCTACCTCTGCAGGTCTGTCATTTATCTAGCTAGCCTAGCTGTGGTGGTGCTGGGCCTATGTAGCATGAACCTAGCCTGCCTCTGCATGTCTGTCATTTATCTAGCTAGCCTAGCTGTGGTGGTGCTGGGGCTATGTAGCATGAACCTAACCTGCCTCTACAGGTCTGTCATTTATCTAGCTAGCCTAGCTGTGGTGGTGCTGGGCCTATGTAGCATGAACCTAGCCTGCCTCTGCATGTCTGTCATTTATCTAGCTAGCCTAGCTGTGGTGGTGCTGGGCCTATGTAGCATGAACCTAGCCTGCCTCTGCATGTCTGTCATTTATCTAGCTAGCCTAGCTGTGGTGGTGCTGGGGCTATGTAGCATGAACCTAACCTGCCTCTACAGGTCTGTCATTTATCTAGCTAGCCTAGCTGTGGTGGTGCTGGGGCTATGTAGCATGAACCTAGCCTGCCTCTGCAGGTCTGTCATTTATCTAGCTAGCCTAGCTGTGGTGGTGCTGGGGCTATGTAGCATGAACCTAACCTGCCTCTACAGGTCTGTCATTTATCTAGCTAGCCTAGCTGTGGTGGTGCTGGGGCTATGTAGCATGAACCTAGCCTGTGTCTACCGGTGCAACCGGTCCCTCACAGACGGGGTGATGGATCATCTCTAGGTTTAGCTGTAGTCGCTGCTGCAATCCCACAGTGAGTGAAATAGCCATAATAGGGTTGTGGCTTTGAGCTAGAATGACAAAACACGAGCTCAAATATCAAGATTTAATCCAAATGTACTTAAGGGAGAATTTCTGTCTCATACTGCACATTTCCAGTATAATAAGGATTCCTTCATACAATGTATTGATTGTGCCGGTCTTCCCAATGCTTCTGTATGTGTAGATGGAGGCCTCTGGGAGCCCCCTGGGACCGGAGCAGACCCTCAACTCCACCCTGCTGGACGACAGGGAGCGGCGGATCTCCCACTCCCTGTACGGAGGCATAGAGGGCCTGGACGACAACCTGATGCCACGGCAGACACTAATGGGCCGAATGATGGGTGAGTCAGGTCCCCCCAATAGCTTCTCACAGCCTTACTGCTGGGTTAGCACCAGCTCTTCTCACAGCCTTACTGCAGGGTTAGCACCAGCTCTTCTCACAGCCTTACTGCTGGGTTAGCACCAGCTCCTCTCACAGCCTTACTGCTGAGTTAGCACCAGCTCTTCTCACAGCCTTACTGCTGGGTTAGCACCAGCTCTTCTCACAGCCTTACTGCTGGGTTAGCACCAGATCCTCTCATAGCCCTACTGCTGGATTAGCACCAGATCTTCTCATAGCCCTACTGCTGGGTTAGCACCAGATCCTCTCATAGCCTTACTGCTGGGTTAGCACCAGATCCTCTTACAGCCGTACTGCTGGGTTAATGCCAGCTCTTGTCATTCACACATCACACTCTACAAACTGTAAACTAACAGGGTTGATAAGAGCCAATTTACACCTGAGCCAAGCTGAGATGTGTGTTACTTAAAAAAAAAAAAGCCCTATTAATTAAAACAGAACTAATAGGACACAGTTTGATTATTCATACGGCTAAAAAAGTATTCACGTCTAACCATGCGTAATATTAGAAGGCAGTTCCATGGTAACAGTGACATTGACTCAGATCTTTGACTTTAAAATGTATGTCAAACAATAACCAATGATTCCAAAGTTAAACAAACCATACAGCTCTATGCACAAGGACTAGTTTGAACAATTTCCACAGAAAATTGCAACGTTTGCAAACAGAATGGCGGTTTGTGCTGTTTGTGCCTTCATTCTGTTACCAAACTGGGTGGACTGGAATAGGTGCAGCACTATCTTCTGTTGTAACACCTGGCCTAGCTGTTGGTTGGCTGGCTGGTATCTAAAACCTGTGATTGATTGAATCTCTGTGGCGCAGTTGTGACCGAACCATTTAAAAGCTGTCCTCCCATCAAACTGCCTGCTGTTCTGTCTGTCTGTCAGCCCAAGGCCCTCACACACACACACACACACAGTATGGACACACACACAGTTTGGTTACACAAACAGTACTGTTCCTCTCTTTCAGGGTCAGCCTGAGGAGCTGACAGAACAGGCAGACTCCAAACAGAGAGCTCAGGGATTCACAGAGCACACAAACCACTGAATCAATCAGAAGGTCTGCACTACACCATACAAGGGCCCTGAGCTGTAAATTGTCTGACCTTTTCCCGTACATTTTCCGAGACATTAAGATCTACTGAAAGTTGAACTCCTAGCACAGTCAGTTACTCCATTTCCTGTGTTGGCAAACCAGGTGGTCGCAGATCATTTAATCTACTGTAAACACACACATTGGGGTCCGCAGGGGAATGTACTACTTTCTCTATTGGAGTAGCCCTAAACTCATTTTCTTAAAGGAAAGGTTCACCCATTTTGAATGTTATATAGTTTTTGTGCATCTCTGAGTGATGTACTATCAATTTTCTGGGTAATTCAATGTGTATCTGAGTTGTTGGCCTTCAAGCAGGGAGAAATCCGTCCTGTATGACGTAGCACCGTGATAGTCGCTCTCACCATACTGGCAGTTAATAGGAATACCACTTTTAGATTGCGAAAACGTCCATCATAGATTTCAATACTGACTGATGTCATAACTTGGGAGGATGTCTTCTATTGAATGAGCTATTGATCATATTTGTCTCAACTTTTTCCCGTTTTGTCTGCCTCTTTAGTCCAGGATGCATTGCATGGTGCCGATGCCAGAGATCCTTTCTAGGGAGTTTTTCCTAGCCACCGTGCTTCTATACCTGCATTGCTTGCTGTTTGGGGTCTTAGGCTGGGTTTCTGTACAGCACTTTGAGATATCAGCTGATGTAAGAAGGGCTATATAAATCAATTTGATTTGATTATAGAAAAGAGCTAGGAATCCAATGAATGAAGGAACCTATAACGCCCCACCCAGTAGACTGTCGATGAATTGTGTTCACGTTGGCATGCTGCGTCACGTGGTTGCTAATCGTTACTCAATCCCTTCTCAAAGTCAGTGTATATGTCAAGAAAAGTGCCTATTTTCCTTTAAAGTACGTAATGTCATGATAGCAAGTTAATTATTGGACATCTTGGGAAAGATTTGTAATGTTTAACTTCTTGTTGATGTAATTTGTGCTAATGTTTTGTCTGAGCTAGTGCTCAATAGACTCCCATTCACTCCTTGAAGGAGACTGCTCCTTGTATCAGAATCACCTAGAATGCACCGTACAGCCCATTGATGAACAACATTTCCCATCTCCTCAAAAGTATAGATATTCATCTCGGTTGTGTGCCTCACTTGTGGGCCTTATATTCAAGTCATTCTGGTTAGAAAAGCAAATGTTTTAACTTTGACTTTGATTCATAGCGATGCTTATTTAGCGAAGCTTATTTCTCCATATGTCTTGGCAGGCCTAGAGTTAGGAATTGCCAGTGAGGCTTTGTGTTAATGTCAGATTGAAAGTGGTTGGAATAGAGTTAAAGCCCTTTATAAGCCAGAAGATGTTTGTCTCAAATGGTACCTTATTCCCCACAGTAGTTCAGTAGTAGTCTATGGGCCAGGATAGACTGTGCTGCGTTCAGATTACAGTCAGACCAGGCAGCAGGAATACCTGTGGACTAGCTAGTTTAAAAAAACAGTGCGTCCAAAATTCTAAACTGAATAAATACATATCACTTTGTACCTCAACACTTCTATGCTCGACTTGATGATGTTGCTAAATATATCCTGAGAATACAATGGCATAATGAGTTAGTTGTATTGTTTTAGTTAAGACTTAACACCCGGTTTGGCTTCGCCTGATTTCTCTGATCATTTTCCTATTGTTGTGCAGGCCTACCCCACTGCTATGACAATTAGAGGATTAGATGTTTCTTGAGTTAATTATTCTCATCTTTAGGCAACGGCTCGTTCTTCAAGAAGTGGACCGAAGGCAATTTCCCTGCTTATGTGAATTATGCAGATGGACTTGGACAGTAGCAAAATAAAACCCTCCTTTTCCTGCATCCCTCGCCCAATTATTCTCACCTCCAGACTCTATCTCCCATTTAATCTGGCCTGGCATTCCTCTCGGCTATTAAATCCTGCTTCTCTTCAGTATTCACCGGCATGTTGCCACATAAAGTATCTGATAATTGCTTTTACTGAAGACGAGACAATTCTGTAAAAACGCTGCAACTATTGTTCCTTTGTCGCGATGTCTATTTTTATTAGGGCTACTGTAAACTGTAATGAAAGTGTAATAAATAAATCCCACCGAGTCAGGTGCTTTGAGTTCTGCTCACCATTGTTGGTAAAATAGTGACCTTGGATTGGTCTACAAAAGACTTTGTAAGTCTCAAACGCCACCCTATTTCCCATATAGTGCACTACTTTTGACCAGGGCCCATAGAGTAGTAGTGTACTATAAAGGGAATGGGGTGCCATTTGGGACCCATAATAACATTCTTAGGTATGGATGGATGCCTGCCAAAAAAGTTGATTGCTTCTAGAAAAAAGCATGAACAGAAGTAGATTTATTCATTGGTCTACTCGGTGCCTGCCACCTTCATTCCTACTCACCTACAGTCGTGTTTCATTACAGAGCCATTGAGCCTTGTCAACTAATCATCAAGCCCTTGACTAGGTGAATCAGGTGAGCTAGTTCAGGGCTACAACAAAGTTGTGGAACGTCTGGGGGTCCGCGAGGAGAACGTCTGGGGGGGTCCACGAGGAGAGGTTTTAGACCAACTGCCTTAGAAGACCAATGTACACTGCTTTAGGGCTCACACACCAGAGTTCCCCGAAAAGACACACACACACACACACAGCAGGGATAGAGACGACAGGAACAACACTCTAAATTTACGCAAGCATGCACGCACAAACACACACACACAGTCCCTCTGCTCTATTTACATTGTAGTCATTTAGCAGACGCTCTTATCCACAGTGACTTACAGTAGCAATTAGGTTTCAGTGCCTTGCTCAAGGGCACATCGACAGATTTTTCACGTAGTATGATCGTGGATTCAAACCAGCGACCTTTTGGTTGCTATTGAGACTGGTGAGTCTGTGAACTTTCAGCACACCACGATTCATCAATCCAGCCATGCTAGCTGGCCGGGCAGTGTGGAACTATGGTTATATTTAGTACCACACAGATTCTCAGTGTGAAAGGATATGAGAAACAAACACTAACCCTGGCGCAAGGCCTCACGTCCCGGGTGGAAAGTCCTGTATTCCTGCCATGAGACCCAAGCAGATTTCTAACACAAACTTTTCTCTCCGTCATTGTGGAGTGCTATTATACAGCATTGAAACCACCCTTCTTCAGATGCTCAGTTACCGCCAAAGACAGGATAGCGTCATGCATTGCATAGCAATGTGTTTTTAAATCCCTCTATTGGACACAAAGAAAGGGGAAGGTTTTTTGCCTTGCTCGGTGAGCGTGCCAAAGTCAATAGTTTTCCGTTTTTCACAATGCCACAGCTTGCATTAAGCACACTATAATGACACTTGACAATGTCATGCCAGATGCTGCCAAACACAGCATGGTGATTTAAATAGGAACTGATTGAGAATTTCACTGTGGGTCTGCTTTTAAATGAAAGCATGTATTGTGGTAAATTAGTTACGTGTTATATCAAAGGATCAAATGTCCAATGAATATCAAATGAACGCTTTAAATGTGTTTATTGTGTGATGTATATCAAAGCCTTCTCCAATCATGCTTCTCTGTTTTGTCCTATAGGTAACTACCAGCTCTCCCCTACAGTCAACATGCCCCAGGACGACACAGTCATCATCGAAGACGATAGGCTGCCAGTACTTCCTACCCATCTCTCTGACCAATCGTCTTCCAGCTCACATGACGATGTGGGGGTCCCTCCCCCCTGGGCCAAAGAGATTCAAATTCAGAATGAGAGGTGAGAGGACAAAGTCCCAAATGGCTCCCTACATAGTGGCCTATGGTCCCTGGTCAAAAGTAGTGCACTACGTAGGGAGTAGGGTGCCATTTAGGACTTATTTCAGCACTGGCTCATTACCTTCTGTTACCTCAGTCAAACACACGACACACATTTCATCTCCACGAACACCGCTTAGGGTTTCTGTGTATATCAGCTGTTAGTGTGTCACGCGTAACATTTGTTTTGATAATCGGGACCATGTTTTGCTAAGGTTTCGCAATGGAATGCTAGTATTATTTCAGTTGTACTAATTTAGACCTAGTACTGTGTGTTCAAAATATTCCACTGTTTCTTTCTACGCTGAAATACACTGTAGGTATATATTTTTCTTTATACTGTATGTTGAAACATAAGGTCAATGTGTCTCCTATGTTTGCTGAAGCATCTGATTTTGAAAGGAAACCTGCTACCCACTTAACTGGGACTGCATCCCAAATGACACCCTTTTCCCTATATAGTGCACTACTAGAGCCCAATGACCCTGGTCAAAAGTAGTCCTGTAAATACGAATAGGGTGTCATTTGGGTAGTAGCCTGGACGTGAAGGGCTTTTGCCACCATGTGATGAGGAGGCCCAGTCAGTTCCCATCAGTGGGGCTGGGATGGTCTGAGTGGGTGGTGATTGTAACTGGGCCAGCCCAGTCAAATTAGTCTCTGCTGTAATCAGTGGCTCCTCAGGTATGGTCCTGACTCGAAGAGCTGCAGTGGCTTGATTTGATGATTGGAAGACATTGATGATGACTGTTTGATTTGCACGAGAATAATCTCATCCTGTCCTTCTCTTCTCTCTCTTTCTCTATCCTTTATCCTCTCACTCACTTTCACTTACTTTGTCTGTCGTTGTCTCTCTCCATCACTGCCTTCCCCCCTCTCCTCCTGTAGCCCTCTGAGCCCTGATGACACCGACCCAGACGGAGCCTTTCAGAGGGAGGGCTTCGGCAGACAGAGCATGTCTGAGAAACGGACAAAGCAGTTTGGAGATGCCGGTCAGCTGGAGATCATCAAGACACGCAAGTCCAAGAGCATGGATCTAGGTACTAACCCAAACATCCACCCATGTCCCTTTCCTACCTCTCATTGACACTCTATAGGTCAGCTCCTCCTGGAACCAATGGCACAATGTTTTAGGTCGGTTTACCAGAGAGATTAAGCCCTAGTCCTCTGTCTGTGAATACCCAAATTAGGCACATACATTACATGACCAAAAGTATGTGGACACCTGTTTGTCGAACATCTCATTCCAAAGTCATGGACATTAATATGGAGTTGGCCCCCCTTTTCTGCTATAACAGCCTTCACTCTTCAAGGAAGGCTTTCCACTAGATGTTGGAACATTGCTGCGTGAACTTGCTTCCATTCAGCCACAAAAGCATTATTGCGGTCAGGCACTGATGTTTGGAGATTTGGCCTGCCTCTCAGTTGGTGTTCCAATTCATCACAAAGGTGTTTGAGGGGGTTGAGGTCAGGGTTCTGTACAGGCCAGTCAAGGTCTTCTACACTAATCATGACAAACCGTTTCTGTATGGACCTCGCTTTGTGCACGGAGGCATTGTCATGCTGAAACAGGAAAGGGCCTTCCCCAAACTGCTTGAAGCACAGAATCGTCTAGAATGTCATTGTATGCTGTAGCTTTCAGATTTCCCTTCACTGGAACTAAGGGGCCAAGCCCGAACTATGAAAAATAGCCACAGACCATTATTCCTTCTCCACCAAACGTTAGTTGGCACTATGCATTGGGGCAGGTAGTTTTCTCCTGGCATCCGCCAAACCCATTTGGCAGATGGTGAAGCGCGATTCATCACTCCAGTTCAATGGCGGGGAACTTTACACCACTCCAGCAGATGCTTGGCATTGCGCATGGTGATCTTAGGCTTGTGTGCGGCTCAGCCGTGAAAACCCATTTCATGAAGCTCCCAACAAACAGTTATTGTGCTGACGTTGTTTCCAGAGGCAGTTTGGAACTCGGTAGTGAGTGTCGCATCCGAGGACAGACTATATTTACGCTCTACGTGCAGCACTCGGCAGTCCTGTTCTGTGGACTTGTGTGGCCTACCACTTCGACTGAGCTGTTGTTGCTCCTAGATGTTTCCACTTCACAATAACAGCACTTACAGTTAACTCGGGACAGCTCCAGCAGGGCAGAAATGTTACATACTGACTTGTAGGAAAAGTGTCATCCTATGACGGTGCCATGTTGAATGTCACTGAGCTCTTCAATAAGACATTGGCAGTAGAATGGCCTGTCTATGGAGATTGCTTGGCTGTGTGCTTGATTTTAACGGCCATGGCGTAAACTGCAGAATCTACTCATTTGAAGGGGTGTCCACATACTTTTGTATATTTACTGTAAATACAGTGCCTTCGGAAGCATTGACTTTTTCCACATTGTTACGTTACAGCCTTATTATAAAATTCATTAAATAAATGAAAATCCTCAATCTACACACACTACCACATAATGATACGTGAAAACAGGGTTTTAGACATTTTTTGCACATTTATAAAAACATAAATACCTTATTTACATAAGCATTCAGACCCTTTACTATGAGACACAAAATTGAGGTCAGGTGCATCCTGTTTCCATTTAATATCCTTGATGGTTCTACAACTTTATTGGAGTCTACCCTGTGGTATATTAAATTGTGGCCTCCATCATTCTTAAATGGAAGAAGTTTGGAACCACCAAGACTCTTCCTAGGGCTGGCCGCCTGGCCAAACTGAGCAATCGGGGGAGGTGACCAAGAAAACCTGACGGTCACTCTGATAGAGCTCTAGAGTTACTCTGTGGAGATGGGAGAACCTTACAAAAGGAAAACCATCTCTGCGGCACTCCACCAATCAGGCCTTTATGGTAGAGTGGCCAGACGGAAGCCACTTCTCAGTAAAAGGCACATGACAGCCCGCTTGGAGTTTGCCAAAAGGCACCTAAAGACTCTCAGACCATGAGAAACAAGAGTCTCTGGTTTGATGAAACCAAGATTGAACTCTTTGGCCTGAATGCCAAGCATCACGTCTGGAGGAAACCTGGCACCATCCTTACGGTGAAGCATGGTGGTGGCAGCATCATGCTGTGAGGATGTCTTTCAGCGGCAGGGACTGGGAGACTAGTCAGGATTGAGGCAAAGATGAACGGAGCAAAGTACAGAGAGATCCTAAAGATGTCATATTTTAGTTCATAATGACAAAGCAAAAAAATGTTTTTCCTTTGTCATTATGGGGTATGGTGTCTAGATTGAAGGAAACAAACAATCCATTTTAGCATAAGGCTGTAAGGTAACAAAATGTGGAAATAGTCAAGTGTTCTGAGAACTTTCCGAAGAACCTACATACCCACTCATTGTTAATTGCATCTGTAAGACTTGTATTGCACACCCTGATATTTGTGGCTTTTACTCTATGTAATCCACGTGTGATGCATTTCTGCCTTTTTTTATGTGACATCAAACAGGCTGCACACCTCAGAATAAGGTTTCAGCTCACTTCAGATGACATTAAACCTTCCTGATCGCTTTGGCTGACAGTCTTCCACCCCACCCACACTGTGCCTGCGTCCCAAATGGCACCCTGTTATATGTGTGTGTGGTGCACTACTTTTGACCAGTAATGCCCTATCAAGAGATTAGGGTGCCATTTGGGACACAGGCTATATCTAATCTGCTTCTGATCCCCACTGAATTATTGTAGTCCTGCACTGTTTATATCACAATAGCTCTGATTGCTATCCTAAACCCCTCCATTTCCCTGTCTTTCTGTCTGTGTCTCGCATGGTATCTGATTGCCCTTGAAGTTGCCCAAAGATGTGATGTACGCACTGTACAGTAACATTGCTGGAATGTTTGCATGTGGAATGTGCTCACTAACCAATCCTAAATGTGTATTGCCCCCCTTTAACAGTAGCCGACGAGATTAACCTCACCCCTCGCAAAGAGAACACACCAGGTAAGGAGTGACATGTCACTGAGGGAGAACGGACACCTCATCCATTCCAGTTGCTACCCACATTCCATCCTGCAAATCCAGACCTGCTTTAGAATCTACCACCTCACTATGAGAAGAGAATAGAATACAAAGAACCTTGAGACAGTTTGAGGTCATTGCGGTGGAATTGTGGGTGGGTGAATATGGACTTGGCAGTGATTTTTCTTAAGACACGGTAGCACTGCTAATTGTTCTGTGGATGGGGATGTGAGGAGGGGGAGAGACTGAGCGCGATAGATTGAGAGAGAGCAAGAGAAAGAGAACGCTCTGTCCTTGGCTGGGCTGCAAACTGACAGCAAGTCATCCGTCATTGTCAGCTGTGTGTTTTCACAGCCACCTCTAAATAGAAGTTCCTTCGAAGGATGGGATTTAGCTGAATGGCACAGTGAAAGCAAGAGAAAGAATTGGATTTAGCAGAATGTACGCCACAGTGAAGCAGGAAAAATGAAGGGAACCATCAGGAAATAGAAGCAGTCTGGTAGAACTACTGTACACATGAACGAGACTAAATATGTCATTAATGTCCCTTGTTTTCTCCAAATATTGTCTGAGCAGTCACTTGCAAGAGAGATACCTGGTATATGTCCCAAATGGCACCCTATTTCGAATTTAGTGCACTGCTTTTGACCAGAGCCCTATGAGTCCTATTTCGGGAATAGGGTTCCATTTGGGAAGCTGCCCCACACTTCAATGTGGGTGGCCGTGGATATTGTGGCTGCTTGGCTGGGAGTGAGAAGTGGAGCGAAGGTGGAAGGCGGTAAATTGAATACATTGCAGCCTGAACAAGCAGGGCTGGTGCCTATTCATTTTCATCAGGCTGTCCTGTCCTCTTAACGTCTCACTGAAGCAGCGGCTGATGGGCTTTCATGCATCAAACCACATTCATTTGGTTTTAGCCTTCAGTCAGCAGCCGCACTGCACGCTTCCCAGTCACACCTCTGTGGTAGTCTTAAAAATGACATGAATTCAGACCTCTGACAGACGGCGTGAGTCAAGAACATCATGCAGCGGTTTGTTTGAGAAGGAGTTTCAGATAGTCAGACCTGGCAACCTCCAGCCTTCTACATATCTGTACTAGGCGTATTTATACAGACCGCCACCCTATTCAAACTGAAGATAACGTGGGTCGTACAGAGATCGGTGGTGCTCCCTTATGATAATAAATACAGGTATCAATCACCCTGCAGTCAGGAGGAATGTCAAACAGGGAATACCCTGGAAGAGTCCCAAATAGCACCCTAAACCTTATAGTGCACTACTTTTGACCAGGTCCCATGGAACTCTGGTCAAAAGTAGTGCACTATGTAGGGAATAGGGTGCCATTTGAGAATCCCTGTGTGACTATAGGACCCACTGGAGTTGCACATGTAGGCACGTAATCGACTGGAAACGTCTTGGAAAGTTTGAAGGAATAACTGTTGCTATTGGCCATTAGGGAGCCCTATAACAGTGGGCAAACACCTCTCCATTGCCCTCTACTAACCTAGTGGACAAACATGTGGATACAGTCTGTGTCAAAAATGTCCTATAGCCAATCAGTGGAGGAGTATGGCCCTCTGGCCCAGGCTATTGTGTCCCACCTCTCGCAGGCTATGCTATGTCTATTCCCTATAGTGCACTACTTTTGACCAGAACTCTATGGGACGTCACTCCCTCTCCCAGGCTGTCACTGTGATCATTTTCCCAGGATTTGGGATTTGTTTTGGGCCTGCTAAATGGACCATGCCTCATTGCTGCTTTAGCTCGGAGTGAATGTGTAGATTAAAGGAGGAGAGTGTAGCACAGGGGCCGGGCAGACAAAATAACCCTTGAAATGCTTAAGAAAATAGCCTGAAATCTATTAGCCTATAATAATAGTTATTAGGGTGAAATTACATTCCCACAATTTAAATTGTAATTGAGTGGTTATCGTGCAATGTATTTTTCCGATGAACAGAAATCGTGTTTTACAAATATTTAGTGGATGTAGTCTTGAACTGGAGGCTAGAAACAACAGGCCTGCGTCACAAATGGCACCCTATTCCCTATAGAAAGCACTACTAGTATTAGCTCCCCGGGCCTCTTGTTTACCCAGTTCCAGTAGCTCTGCTACAGTATACTCTGTGGATTAGAGGGCTGTAGAGTCAGCTGGGCTGTTCCCCTGAGGTAATCCATCCCACTCTCTGGTTGCAATGCACATAGCACCCTATTCTGAGTATAGTACACTACTTTTATAAGGGTCCTGGTCAAAAGTAATGCACTACATAGGGTGCCATTTGAGACACATCCTCTCCACGCCTCCATACCACTCTATATTTTATTTATCTACAATACCCCCTCAACCTGTGAGTGATGGACAAGAGATGTACTGTAGACCTACAGGGGTACTCAACCCTACGAGGCCCGAAGCATGCTGGTTTTCTGTTCTACCTGATAATTAATTGCACCCACTTGGTGTCTCAGGTCTAAATCAGTCCTTGATTAGAGAGGAAAAATATAAGGTCCAGATTTGCATTTGTGGGACTTACTCTTATCTAGGCTTTAGCCAAAACACTATCATTTGTAAAAGTTATTCCACTTTTTTCTCAATGCAACACAACCTGTTTTGGTTACATGTTAGTGTGAGCTCCATTCAAGTTTTCATTTCAACTCACGGGTAATCAAGTAAAATCTCAAGGTGCTTTAGTTGAACACAGCCCTGCATTAACAAAATACAATCTCCTTTAGTTCCCTCACAGCTTAATCAAATAAGTAAGTTTTGATACTGTTGCTCCTCCCCAGGGTCTTCCACCAGGGACGTGGGTCCTTTCTTAGGCCTCAAGAAGTCCAGCTCTCTAGAGAGTTTACAGACAGCCGTTGCCGAGGTAACGCTGAACGGTGACATGCCCTTCCACAGGCCACGCCCACGCATCATCAGGGGGCGGGGCTGCAATGAGAGCTTCCGGGCTGCCATCGACAAGTCATACGACAGGCCAGCCGCTACAGAGGATGACGATGAGGACATGGAGACATGTAAGAGACTTCTGTTGGACATACACTACCGTTCAAAAGTTTGGGGTCACTTAGAAAAGTCATTGTTTTTGATTTTTTTTAATCATTTTGTCCATTAAAATAACATCAAATTGATCAGAAATACAGTGTAGGCATTGTTCATGTTGTAAATGACTTGTTGCTAGAAACGTCAGATTTTTTTTTTTTAACAATTGTTTAATGGAATATCTACATTTTAAAAGGATAATTGATAATTAATAAACCCACAAATGCTGATGCTCCAGATACTCAACTAGTCTAAAGAAGGCCAGTTTTATTGCTTCTTTAAACAGAACAACAGATTTCAGCTGTGCTAACATAATTGCAAAAGGGCTTTCTAATGATCAATTAGCCTTTTTAAAATGATAAACTATTTAGCTAACACAACATGCCATTGGAACACAGGAGTGATGGTTGCTGATAATGGGCCTCTGTACACCTATGTAGATATTCCATTAAAAATCTGCCGTTTCCAGCTACAATAGTCATTTACAACATTAACAATGTCTACACTGTATTTCTGATCAATTTGATGTTATTTTAATGGACAAAAAATGTGCTTTTCTTTCAAAAACAAGGACATTTCTAAGTGACCCCAAACTTTTGAATAGTAGTGTACCTGTAAGATAGACATCTATTGGACAGATCTTAGTTCAGGAGACATGTAAGATTTAATTATATTGGATAGAAATATTAGCTAACCAAAAGCCAAATACTTTCACACATACTCTATCTTCCATTGATATCTACACACAATTAATGCTAAAGTTCAAGTTACCTGTGTGTATTAAAAGTAAGGATTCAAGATCAAAGATTCAAAGACCATTTCTTCTTTAAAGATTCCAGCAATATAAAACGTTCTGTTACTGTCTGTCCAGTGGAGGAGGACACCGAGGGGAGCTCTCGGTCCGGGCGCGACTCTGTGTCCACCGTGGCAGATCTGACGCCACTGCCTAACACCGAGAGACCGCTGGTCAACGGCAACCGCACAGATGAAGACGAGAAGGACAAGGGAGGGAATGACAAAAAGAAACAGAAGGACAAAGAGAAGGACAGCAAGAACAAGGCTAAGAAAGGCATGCTGAAAGGCCTGGGAGACATGTTCAGGTAGGACGTGTACGCACACATACACTCTCTCCATTCTCCTCTACCAGTCTTTTACCCACCATTATAAGTGGGTCATGCCTTTCATCTGATTGTCTGAGATGGTCTCTGAGATGCCAATGATGCATACATTATTTATTCCTAGTGGTTTTGACGGAGGTTATGTCCCAAATAGCACCCTATTCGCTATATATAGTGCACTACTTATTTAGTAAAAGTAGTGTACAAAAGTGGTTCTGACAGAGAATGCCGATAGTGTAAAATAATAAGGAGCTCCTGTCAGACATGCAGATCAGATGTGTTTTGCTTTAAGGTTTCTGGAAGCTTGAATTGTTTGGCTGCTAGAATTGCAGGGAAAATTAGAATCATTATTGACCTGAGCACTGTCAGTAGTTACACACACACACACTTTAATCAAGCCCAGATAAAGTATTTGAAGTAACTTTGAATAACACAGGTCTGGTTGGAGTGTGTTGTTAGTCGCTCTCTAAACAGAGACACCAGACAGAGGCTAGTCAGAGCTGACCCTCTCAGTTCTCTGGGCTCCACGCACTTACACACACACTGCAGCCCAATCAAAGCCTCATTACCATCGGACCACAGCATCCTCCCTCTCCTACTCTACACCAATCAACACTTGGACTCAAAGCAACACCCAATCTGCTCGCTTTGCAGCCTCCTCAAAATGGCCACTGCCCAGACACACACACACACACACACACGTGTGGATTTGTCAATATAGTTGGTTTTTCAATGCTACGGTGTAGTAAAGTGAAGAACTGTAACTCATGAAAGGTTTCGAGCTGTGCTATAGTCAGACTGTCAAGCCAGACCTTATCACATCAAGATGAATTTGAAATGCGTCTTATGTGATTGCAATGCATTCTGTCTGTCCATCTCATATCTCTGTCGTTTGATGTTAAACTGCCGTGGCTCATCGTTATCTTCTCATGGACATTCTTTATCTGAGAAAATAACTTGACCGCAAATATATAAAGCAATGCAGTCTCTCTCCCTTTCTCTCGCTCTCTTTCTCTCTGTTGACTCAGAGCCGTTGAACTTGAAGTCTCAAGTCGCCTGCTTCTTTAGTTCAAATATCTCTTGTAAATTCCCATCTTATCAGTGGTGTTGAACTCGTGAACAGAGAAGTGATAAGGGTTCTGTGCGCAGAATATTAAGAATATTAAATGCCCTTCTGTCATGATGAATGTCCTCATCTCAAAGTTTCAGTAGTGCCTACTGTCATAAATCTCCAGTGTCCCAAATGCCACCCTATTCCCTAGATACATAGGGGCTCTGGTTGAAAGTAGTGCACTATAAGGGGAACAGGGTACCATTTTGGAGTCCCAATTAATATTGGGACGTGGCTGGTGTTTAAGGAGACTTAATGGAAGCCACTGGCGTGGAAAGAGAAACTGTCACGCGCTGTCTCTGTGATAGATAGGACAATTCTCAATATTAACACCTACACATCACTGTCAACCACTTTATGCTACATTTGAGGCCATTTGTTGATCAATTAATCAGGCAATAGACCTCCCCCTGCTGTATTTCGCTCCGCTCTGTTTCTCACTCTCTGAGACTCTGCAGGCCAATTTCCCTCTGAGTTAGCCTAGGAAAACTCAGTCAAGTAGAATGTAAAAGTTGAGAGCTAAACATTTGGCGTTTTTATCAGAAGTAAGTTGGAGAGAGTGGCAGAGTTGATCACCATTAGTAGTTTACTAGTTATTATCTCTGGGGGAACTGTTTGAATGTGTCCCAAATGGCAATATATTCTATATTCCCTATAAAGTGTACTACTTTTAACCAGATCCAATAGGGCTCTGGTTAAAAGGAGTGTGTTAGGGGTGCCATTTGGGATGCACACATAGAAATACCCAAATCGAAGCCATTTCGGTAAAATTGTCTGCTGAATCCATTTATGTTTCAGGTTTGGTAAACATCGCAAGGACGGAGAGAAAATTGAGCGTAAAGGGTCAAGCAAGTGGAGGCCGGAAGAGCTGCAAGCCTCAGAGGAAGAAACACTGAGGATGAGACTGGAGCAGGAGAGGTCAGTGTCTGTCTACACACACGAGGACACCAGGACACGAGCTCAACTCAGTCTAATGAAGGATAGGGCAGGAGGGCAATGTGCCAGTCATTTGGGCACCAGGTTGTAAATGCCAAAGCTTATTACTGAACATACATACATACATTTGAAGTCAGAAATTTACGTACACTTAGGTAGGAGTCATGAAAACTCGTTTTTCAACCGCTCCACAAATGTCTTGTTAACAAACTATAGTTTTGGGAAGTCGGTTAGGACATCTACTTTGTGCATGACACAAGTAACTTTTCCAACAATTGTTTACAGACAGATTATTTCACTTATAATTCACTGTATCACAATTCCAGTGGGTCAGAAGTTGACTGTGCCTTTAAACAGCTTGGAAAATTCCATAAAATTATGTCATGGCTTTAAAAGCTTCTGATAGGCTAATTGACATAATATGAGTCAATTGGAGGTGTACCTGTGGATGTATTTCAATGCCTACCTACAAACTCAGTGCCTCTTTGCGTGACATCATGGGAATATCAAAATAAATCAGCCAAGACCTCAGAAAATAAATGGTAGACCTCCACAAGTCTGGTTTATCCTTGGGAGCAATTTCCAAACGCCTGAAGGTACCATGTTCATCTGTACAAACAATAGTACGCAAGAATAAATACCATGGGACCACGCAGCCGTCATACCGCTCAGGAAGGAGACGCATTCTGTCTCCTAGAGAAGAACGTACTTCGGTGCAAAAAGTGCAAATCCGTCCCAGAACAACAGTGAAGGACCTTGTGAAGATGCTGGAGGAAACGGGTACAAAAGTATCTATATCCACAGTAAAACCAGTCCTATATCGACATAACCTGAAAGGCCGCTGAGCAATGAAGAAGCCACTGCTCCAAAACCACCATATTAAAGCCAGACTACGGTTTGCAACTGCACATGGGGACAAAGATCGTACTTCTTGGAGAAATGTCCAAAGAACACCATCCCAACTTTGACGCACGCGGTTGACAGCATCATGTTGTGGGGGTGCTTTGCTGCAGGAGGGACTGGTGCACTTCACAAAATAGATGACATCATGAGGTAGGAAAATTATGTGGATATATTGAAGCAACATCTCAAGACATCAGTCAGGAAGTTAAAGCTTGGCCGCAAATGGGTCTTCCAAATGGACAATGACACCAAGCATACTTCTAAAGTTGTGGAAACATGGTTTAAGGACAACAAAGTCAAGTTATTGGAGTGGCCATCACAAAGCCCTGACCTCAATCCTATAGAAAATTTGTGGTGAGAACTGAAAAAGCGCGTGCGAGCAAGAAGGCCTACAAACCTGACTCAGTTACACCAGCTCTGTCCGGAGGAATGGGCCAAAATTCACCAAACTTATTGTGGGAAGCTTGTGGAAGGAAATGTTTGACCCAAGTTTAACAATTTATAGGCAATGCTACCAAATACTAATTGAGTGTGTGTAAACTTCTGACCCACTGGGAATGTGATGAAAGAAATAAAAGCTGATATTAATCACACTCTACTATTATTCTGACATTTCACATTCTTAAAATAAAGTGATGATCCTAACTGACTGAAGACAGGGATTTTTTACTTGGATTAAATATCAGGAATGGTGAAAAACTGAGTTTAAATGTATTTGGCAAAGCTGTATGTAAACTTCCAACTTCAATCACTGCCCCTAAAACATGGTATTTAACACTTGTATTTCACATTATTAGAAAGTTCAGATATCAGTTTTGAGGGTGATTATTCACATTGTGATAACACCCTATAATGTTGAGTAATAACTGGTTTGGCAAAATGCAACTGAATATTGTGATGTTCTCACCTATTTATGACATGTTCTTGTGTACTTACGCTTCTTCCTCTCCTCTCCAACTACTGCATTTGGGACACAACCGTGGATTACTCAAAATTAAAATGGTGTTTAAGTACTACTTAGTTATACAGGCATCATACAGTAAATTATACTACTTAAGGTCAAATAGGATATTGCACAAGACATGGCTGTCTCTGAAATGTACCATTGATGCAAAACTCAACTAAAGCCATTAACAGGGCTTTCTGGTCGCTCACATCGTCTTTTCTATTTCTACCAGGAACCAAAGAAAGTTCAAGGGTCAACATATTGGGAAGCCTCACTGAAAGAGCCTGCTCTGTCTTCGTTCCCCGGCCTGTCTTACTTGCCCCTGTCTCAATGACTACATCCTTTTCTGTGATCCCACAAGTCAACTAAAAGCTACATTCACACATACGCTAGAGACAGGGTGAGAGTCCCAAGTGGCACCCTATTCCCTATATAGTTGCCCTGGTCTAAAGTAGTGCACTATATTGGGAATAGGGTGCTATTTGGGATGCAACTAAAACATAGAGAGAGGGAGTGTGTTGTTGGTGCTTGATGTACACCACCCTACTGCAGCACTGAGTGTTTCCTTTGATTTACCCTCTATTAAAGGACTGAAAGTTTTGGGGGCAATCATTGACATGAGAGATTCTTTTGAAGCCCAGATATTTAGTGCGCTGGCTGTGGGTGATAATGATCACACTCATCACAACACTTCCATTTCTACGTACCATGTCATTACAGTGCTGATGCACAGCCAATCACTTGGACATGGAGACCAAATCAAAGGGACTGCCATTATAAATTCACATCAACAAAATAGCTCCCTCTGCTTTGGGCTCTCGGCTAATAAGTGTTGCAAATTATGGATTCAGAAGGAAATATACTGCAAGGTGAATCAATGCACAATTTATTTAGATCACAAGCCATTGCTATACATATGTTAATGATCTTGTCATGAAATACCGAGAGTTGAGACACCCAGAAATCATTATGATCAGACCTATAGGAAATAGGATAAATCTGAATAAATCTGACGTGACTTACTGTAGATACAAAAGTATGTGGATACCCCTTCAAATTAGTGGATTTGGATATTTCAGACACACCCGTTGCTGACAGGTGTAGAAAATCGAGCACACGGCATGCAATCTCCATAGATAAACATTGGCAATAGAAAGGCCTTACTGAAGAGCTCTGTGACTTTCAACATGGCACCGTCATAGGAGAAAATAAGTCAGTTCAAATTTCTGCCTTGCTAGAGCTGCTCCGGCCAACTGTAAGTGCTGTTATTGTGAAGTGGAAAAGTCTCGGAGCAACAACAGCTCAGCCGCGAAGTGGTAGGCCACACGAGCTCATAGAACGGGACCACTGAGTGCTGAAGCGTGTAGCATAAAAAAATCATTGTCCTCGGTTGCAACACTGATTACCGAGTTCCAAACTGCCTCTGGAAGCAACGTCAGCACAATAACTGTTCGTCGGGAGCTTCATGAAATGGGTTTCCATGGCGGGGCCGCCGCACTCCACCATGCGCAATGCCAAGTGTCAGCTGGACTGGTGTAAAGCTTGCCGCCATTGGACGGGAGTGATAAATCACGCTTCACCATCTGGCAAATCTGGGTTACCTACCTGCCCGAATGCGTAGTGCTAATTGTAAAGTTTGGTAGAGGAGGAATAATGGTCTGGGGCTGTTTTCCATGGTTCGGACTAGGCCCCTTAGTTCCGGTGGAGGAAAATCGTAACGCACAGCATACAATGACATTTTAGACAATTCTGTGTTTCCAACTTTGTGGCAACAGTTTGGGGAAGGCCTTTTCTTGTTTCAGCAAGACAATGCCCCTGTGCACATAGCGAGGTCCAGACAAAAGTGGTTTGTAGAAATCGGTGTGGAAGAACTTGACTGGCCTGCACAGAGCCCTGACCTCAACCCCATCCAACACTTTTGGAATTAATTGGAACGCCAACTGTGAGCCATGCCTAATCGCCCAACATCACTAATGCTAGTGTGGCTGAATGGAAGCTAGTCCCCACAGCAATGTTCCAACATTTAGTGGAAAGCCTTCCTTGAAGAGTGGAGGCTGTTATGGCAGCAAACGGGGAAAAAACTTGTTATTAATGCCCATGATTTTGGAATAAAGATGTTCGACAAGCAGGTATACATACTTTTGGTCTTGGAGTATATATCTGCATCTCTGTGGTACATAGGTCTCTGCATTAAACACAAAATGTCCTCTGTACATTTTTGATCACATTCAATACTAATCTCTAGATGGATCTCAAGTTACAGTAAGTCAGTGTGGGTGTATCATCAATCATGCTTCATTTCTTATCCAGATGAAACACTTGTGTTCTCAGTGTGCTATCTACCTGCTCCTCCACCCCTCTCCCTACAGACCATTCCGTGGTGAACAGCTAAGGTATTCATTTTAAGTGCAAGGAGGGAGTACCTCAACGAGCACATAATTACAGCTACGCCAATTATCAACCTTTAAACTAGCAATTATCATCCCCTTGCTTCTCTCTGGGCCTCTTTACTGCTGGGGAACGAGGGAAAGAGAAAGGAGGACAGACAGGTTTGCCTCATCTAGCACTCAACAGGGAAATCTAAATAATTATGCCTCAAGAAATATGCATAATGAAATGGTAAGTCAAAGAAAAGGGTTTTCCATTTAACTGTGAAATAAAATAGTCATTATACGGGACAATATTTCTCCATAAAGGCAGTAATATTTCCCAGATGAGCTCGAAAAGAGCTCATCACATATTCTAGGCAGTCGCTGAGATGAATAGACTAAGCAATCTTTTGAATAATATTATGTTTAGGATTTGTTTTGGAAACAAAGTCCTCTTATAACACATTAGCACTGTAGCCTGCCCTGAGTGAAGACACTCTAAAGCTTGTTTGTAGACTCAGCGAATATCTACATTACCAGAAGGAAACGGGCCCTTGAGAGATCTTTCTTTAAACCTGGAGAAAACAAGGTTTGTGTTGCGAGTGTAGTAAGCTAGTGATGGGAAAAACTGTGCTGCTGATGAGGGCAGACATGGCAATCTGCTCCCTCAGAAGCCTTTCCGTGGAAGGGAGGTAAAGGGGTCACCAATGCTATGTTCTAATCAGGCTAGCTAGACCGACGGAATGAATTTGTCTCCTTACAACAGCAGCTGCCTTGACATGAAAGCCTGTACAATCTCAATCCCTACATCTTCTGAAAGAACCACTACAGCTGAATCATCTTCCTCAAATTCAAGCTCTGTTTACCTTGTACCACAAAAATGCTAATTGTTCCCCAATCCATTCAAATGAGATATTCTATCTTGAGAATAGCAAGTGCCAACACATGTCATAATCCTGAGCCTCTATCCAAGTGGGCCAGCCAGAAAGACGGACTGAGTTATCCGTAGGACCAAACAATGGCCTCAGCCCTGACATGTTTCTGTGAGGAAACCCTCCCAGGTCTTAATGATTGGCCCTGATGAGAGATGGAAATATCTCTACTTGGCAAAGAGTAGGTGGCTAGGAGCTATAATGGGTTCTACACTAGGGAAGGAGGGGGTAGTAGATGGCATAAGAACCAGGGTTGGTGAGAGACCTTTCCTCATTTTCCACACAGAACAATGTTCCATTGTGTTCACTGTGTAACAATAATGTGATGTCCCTTGGTGACAGTAGTGGAAAAAGTACCCAATTGGCGTACTTGAGGAAAAGTAAACATACTTGAGTCATTTTCTATAAAAAAGTTAGTCACCTAGTAAAATACTACTTAAGTAAAAGTATTAGGATTTAAATATACCTAGTTGCGCTTAGTAGAAATAGTTCTGCCATATTCTGGTTACTAGAACTCTAATAGTTAGCTAATTTTCAGTTTGTTACAAAATAAGATAGTATAGTGTGGAGAATCATTGTACCATCAATCACTGTGAAATATATTTTCAATAACCAAAAATGTTGTTGTTTTAGCTGTTTTGAAGCTGGTGTACAAAACCAAAAGTAAAATACGCAAAACTAAAGAACGGGAAGCATAGAAATAGTGCATATAGAAAAGATCTACCCCTTCTTAGACTTGTTTTCAAGTAGTGAACAATCTATAACTCACATTGCTCTGTGAATTTTGTCTGATCGCCCAAAAAGTTGCATATTGATTTAAGTATCAAATGTGAACGTCATTGCTAAAATATACTTCAGTATAAAAAAAAATGTCAAATTCCTTATTAACCAAACCAGACGGCACTTTTATTTTAATTTTTGATTTAAGGATAGCCAGGGGCACACTCCAACACTGCCATAATTTCTAAACAAAGCATGTGTGTTTAGTGAGTTCGTCAGATCAGAGGACGTACAGGTGATCAGGGATGTGTGAATTGGACCGTTTTCCTGTCCTGCCAAGTGTTCAAAATGTAACGAGGACTTTGGGTGTCAGGAAAAATGTATGGACAAAAAGTATATTTTCTTTAGGAATTTAGTGAAGTAAAAGTTGTCAAATATAAATAGTCAAGTTCAGATACTCCCCAAAAATAGCTTAAGTAGTATTTTTACTTAAGTACTTTACACCCTTGCTTGGTGGTAAAAACTACACAATAATGATAAAACATACTGAATGAAAGGAAAGTGGGATTAGATGTATACATAATATATTCCGGACAGTTGATTCACCAGACAGAAGCTTGTCGGTGTCCCAAATGGTACCGTATTCCCTATATTGTGCACTACTGTTGACCAGGCCTAGTGCACTATATGGGGAATATGGTGCCGTTTAGGATGCACTAAACAATTCTGTTTTTCTGTCTAGCTGTGAAGAGAAGGCCCTGACCCTCACCTGAGGAGTAAATTCATACAGACAGTCAATTAGAGGTGGATTTTCTCTAGCCTCTGGCCTTGACCAATCAATATGTGTTTTACCGGCGGATTTGCAAATCCCAACTGATCCTTGGGAAAGGAACTGCCATTACAGATCAGACATTGATTAGGTTAAAGTTTCTGCTTCTCCACCCTTCCCAAGGTAGCCTACTCAGACCGCCACAGAATTTCTAACTATTTCACTGCAGCAGTGGAAAGTTTACACGAGGGTTTAAAAATACATAAGTGTTATAGAAAGAAGGTGCAGCCGCCTTTTACAATAAGGATGTAAAAATGTTTGTCTCAAATGCACCCTATTCACTGTATAGGGCTCTGGTCAAAAGCTGTACACTAGATAGGGAAGCCTACCAGACGAGCGAAATTCCTTCAATGCTCGCTTTGAGGCAAGCAACACTGAACCATGCATAAGAGCACTAGCTGTTCCGGATGACTGTGATCACACTCTCCGTAGCCGATAGAGCGTAAGACCTTTAAACAGGTTAACATTCATAAGGCCGCAGAGCCAGACTGATTACCAGGACTGCGTACTCAGAGCATACGCCGACCAGCTGGCAAATTACATTTTCAACCTCTCACTGACCCAGTCTGTAATACCTACATATTTCAAGCAGACCACCATAGTCCCTCTACCCAAGAATGCCAAGGTAGCCGGTCTAAGTACTATCTCCCCGTAGCACTCATATCTATAGCCATGAAATGCTTTGAAAGGCAGGTCCTGGCTCACATCAACACCATCATCCCAGACACGCTTGAACCACTCCAATTTGCATACCACCCCAACAGATACACAGATTACGCAATCGCTATTGCACTCCACACTGCCCTTTGCCACCCGGACAAAAGGAACAACTTTGTAAGAATGCTGGTCATTGACTACAGCTCAACAACATAGTGCCCTCCAAGCTCATCACTAAGCTAAGAATTTAACACCTCCCTCTGTAACTGGATCCTGGACTTCCTGATGGGCCATTTGGTGAGGGTAGGCAACAGTGCTTCTGCCACGCTGACCCTCAACACAGGGGCTCCTCAGGGATGTGTGCCTAGTCCCCTCCTGTACTCCTTGTTTACCCACGACCGCGTGGCCAACGACACAACAGTGGTAGGCCTGATCCACAACGACGATGAGACCTGGAAGTGTGGTGCCACGAAAACAATCTCTCCCTCAATGTCAGTAAGACGAGAGATGAACGTGGACTACAGGAAATTAGGTCTGAGCACGCCCCCACTCACATTGACAGCGCTGTAGTGGAGCGGGTCGAGTGTCCAAATCACAAAGGCCCCATCATGGTCCAAACACACCAACGCAGTCATGAAGAAGGCATGACAATGCTTCTTCCCCCTCGAGGCTGAAAAGATTTGGCATGGGCCCTCAGATCCTCAAAGTTATACAGCTGCACAATTGAGAGTATCTTGACTGGCTGCATCACCGCTTGATATTGCGACTGCTTGGCATCCGACCGCAAGGCGCTACATAGGTTAGTGTGTACGGCCAAGTACATCACTGGGGCCGAGCTCCCTGCCACCCAGGACCTATATACCAGGCGGTGTCAGAGGAAGGCCCTAAAAATTGTCAGACTCCAGCCACCAAAGTCATAGACTTTTCTTTTATGATGCAGCTCGGCAAACGCTACCAGAGCGCCAAGTCTGGGACAAAAAAGGCTCCTGAACAGCTTCTACCCCCAAGCCATAAGACCACTGAACAGCTAATCAAATGGCTTCCCGGACTATTTGCATATATTATATATTTTTTGCACTGGCTCTATGCACTCTCACTGGACTCTACCCACACAGTCACACATTCTACATAGATACTGCATATGCTTACACACACAAAACATACACATGCATATTGACTCCACACAGACACACTTTTAAACTCTTTCACACTGTTTACACATGCTCCTGCAACTCTTTATTTGTTTATAATCTTCTATCATGATTGCCTCGTCACTTTTACCCCTACCTACATGTACATATTACCTCAATTACCTCAGCTACCTTGTACCCCAGCACATTGACTGTACTGGAAGTCCTTGTACACTGAGTATATAATAAAAATGAAGAACTGCTCTTGCCATGACATATAGACTGATCAGGTGAAAGCTTTGGTCCCTTGTTGGTGTAGATGAAGGGGAGGAGACAGGTTAAAGAAGGATTTTAAGGCCTTGAGACAATTGAGATATGTGTGCCATTCAGAGGGTGAATGGGTAAGACAAAAGAGCCTTTTAAAGGGGTATTGTAGTAGGTGACAGGCGTACCGGTTTGTGTCAAGAACTGCAATGCTTCTGGGTTTTTCATGCTCAACAGTTTCCCGTGTGTTTCAAGAATGGTCCACTACCCAAAGGACATTCAGCCCACTTGACACAACTGTGGCAAGTATTGAAGTTGAGGCTGTTCTGAGGGCAAAAGGGGGGTGCAAATGTTTGGTATACTCTGTATATAGCCTCATTATTTTATTGTTACTATTTCCTTTTGTGCAAATGTTCTTTTTAATTTAGCATTGTCTGGAAAGGGCCCGTAAGTAAGCATTTCACAGTAAAGTCTACGCCTGTTGCTTTCAGTGCATGTGTCAATTACATTTGATTTCAATAGGGTGTCATCCACTGTTTTCCTTTTGAATCCATGAAGAAACATTCCGTGTCTCCTTTCCTCCAGGATCCAGCTTAAGACCCGGGAGCTGCGGGAGCGGCAGGCACGGGAGAGGGACTACGCTGAGATCCTGGACATCAACCTGAGCCGAGATGAGGAGCACCCCTATGCCGGCATCGGGCCCCTGGACATGTCCCTGGGCAGCGGACACAGCCGTCCCCAGAGCCCCCGAGACAACGACCACCACCACCAAGATTCCTCCCTCTACACACAAGTCGGCAAGGCCCGCAACGCAAACGGACGCCCTCCCTCCGCCGACAGGTAGGGGGCCGAGGGTCGGTCCTACGCTATGAGGGGCAGAACTGGGTTTAAATACTTTGGCCATTTGCTCAATCCTGCCAGGAGTGGCATATGGGCAGTGTTTGTCTTTGAACCCGGGGCTGATGAAGAGAGGTAGTAAAAACACTATAAATACCACTATCAAGAATTACTATTACTATTAATTAGCACTTCTGCCTGGTACACTGTTTTTATGGACCAATTCATCGTGCTAAAGACCATCATTCAAGCCCTGGTGATGTTGAAGAACTCATTCCTTTATAGGTAAAATAGTATCTTGCTGTGCCTAGGTAACGCTAGGCCAAACACTGTTGCACTGAAGTGTCTTAGTCCAGTCAACACACCTCACCCCAGGAAAATAACCACAGGAATGAAAGGCAGTTAAATATCACCACTCTACTGACAGGGACTCACTGGTGATTACCTTGGTCCTGGGGGGAAAGGGAGGCAACATTTCTACATTTTCACTTACTCACTCCTGTTGCATGATCATAAAATGCATCCCAAATGGCACCCTATTTCCTACATAGCTGCGCTTTTACTTTTATAGGCCCTGGTCAAAAGTAGTGCACTATATAGGGAATATAGTGCTGGTTTAGGACTGTAGATAAACCGTTTGTGACTCAAAATCTAA
This sequence comes from Oncorhynchus mykiss, assembly GCF_057628025.1. Taxonomy (NCBI): domain Eukaryota; kingdom Metazoa; phylum Chordata; class Actinopteri; order Salmoniformes; family Salmonidae; genus Oncorhynchus; species Oncorhynchus mykiss. The sequence goes on from NC_143049.1 coordinate 25,760,174, forward strand.
GTCTGATCCTCAGGCTGATTCGGTTTACTTTCCTTTAGGATTGGCATCTGTCAATCATCTCACACCATTCCCTAGACTTGTGGAATGGAAGATATATTTTCATTTTACCAACTTCAACTTAATTGTCCCAGATTGGCTTTACAACAATACTCCAACATCATCGTACATCAATGATCTGTATTCCTACCATGTATTCATTCATACTCAATGTACCAGTGACAGTACTGTACATCACACATGAAGCTATGAGAAACCATAAGCCTGTGTGCCCTCTGTCAACAGCAGTAGTCCGTGGCTGCGTCCCAAATGGTACCCTATTCCCTATTGTGCAGAGCTTTTGTGCACTACATCGGGAATATGATACCATTTGGGACGCTGACCCAATATTACAGTGCCATTTGGGACGCAGAACCAGTATTAAATTGTAAGTCTGTATGGCCTGAAGCGTATTACAGAATGAATTATGTGATTTCTCTAGCCAAAGAGAATACAGGGTGTTATTTCACATGTTCCTATACTCACACCAGTGTGTATATTATTAATACTGTCTGTAGTATTGATTTGTAAATTATTGTGCTGCCACAGTGTTAGTGTTCTGTTATACAGGTAAATGCCAAAATAAAGGAAACAGTGTCAACATAGTGTCTTAATTGGGTGTTGAGCCAGAACAGTTTCAATACACCTTGGCATAGATTCTACAAGTGTCTGGAACTCTTATTGGAGGGATGCGACACCATTCTTCCATGAGAAAACGCTGTCTCAGGCACCGCTCCAGAATCTCCTATAAGTGTTCAGTTGGGTTGAGATCAGGTGACAGACGGCTATGGCATATGGTTTACATCATTTTCATGCTAATTAAACCATTCAGTGATCACTTGTGGATGGGGGCATTGTCATCCTATGGGGGCATAGCCATGGTACCCAAAATAATGGCCTACCCAGTATTTTATACATGACCCTAAGCATGATGGGATGTTAATTACCTTAGGAATCACAGCTGTGTGGAAGCACCTGCTTTCAATATATTTTGTATCCCTCATTTACTCAAGTGTTTCCTTTATTTTGGCAGTTACCTGTAGTTCTAGTGCGAGGATGTGTGAAGAAGTGAATAGCATTACCATGCACTGCTGCTGTTGAACGAGACTAGCAATATCATAGAGCACTTGTTCAATAAACAGTCAAGGACTTCATGTTTGTGTTCATGATGCACCACAACGATTCAGCTCCATGGAGAAAGGTGTAGAATTCCGGGAAATTCTCTACACCGCCAATGTGGGGGCCTCTAAAAATGTTATCTGAAATTACACCGGGCCGACCGCGCCCATTGCCACGCCCACTAAGCCCTTTTTTGATAGAGTAAAAAACCCTGACTTCTACTATGTAGTTCAGGGCTAATGCTAGGATTGAGAGACTGATTTAATTATTGATATGTGACCCACAATATAATATCTACTCATGTCCATGGCACTAAGACCTACGGTATGTGTTAATATGATAATGGTTGACATTGGACAGTCATACCCTGTATGTGAGGGGTGATGTGCTTTATAAACTGCCCTTGTTTGTCTCCGAATGTGAAAGCCAGAATAGTGCCGTTTGGGGACTAGTCTCCTCCCACTTTCATTCCTCTTAGAGCTGGAACATCACCCATTGCCCTTTTTGTCTGCTTGGCAGAGAAGGAAAACCAACCTGCAGCTGCATAAACATGCAGTGGAATTCATTTTCTAATTGCCTACAGTAGTTGCTTGCAAAACTGCGGACCATCAGAACTTTCAATTTAACTGTGCAGCGTAAAATGAGTCTGCCGGGAGCTTCATGAAACCCAGAGGAGAAGTCAGCCATTTCCTCCACCCTGAGAACCATGACTGACTTCTGTCAGCTCAATCATATTTTTGTGACAGACAGAGTCTTAAATGGCACCCTATTTCCTATATAGTGCACTACTTCTGACCCGGGCCTGGTCAACAGTAGTGCACTATATAGGGAATATGGTTCCATTTGAGACACAACCATACTGGTGCAACAGCATAGAGCTTTTTGTGGAGTTCATAGGCATTGGTACTGTGTATTAGCCTACAGTATGGAACTATAACATGGCTGGGCTAGTATGGGCTGCCTGGTAAAGGATTTATAGAGTTAGTGAAAGAAAATCATTTATGTTGAAATTACTCTGTTTGTTGTGCAGTAATTGTTATTTTGGTAGGGGTCCTATATTTATTGTATTGGTGGTACCGTAGCTGTAAGTTAAGAATATTCTCTCTCTGTGAGCTAGTCCTTCATGGTCCTCTGCCAAATTGCATAACCTCTCCTGGATATTGTGGTTGGTCCTACTTGCCCCCTCCGTCTGCCAAAAAAAATATTGTGCAAAGCCCAAACTTATCTCAGTAACCTTTTCCCACAATTACTGTGTATATTTCACAAGGTCTTGAGTTCAAATTTGACATCTGGTAACATTTGTCATAACCTTGTAAGTCCTAAGCCCCCAAATAGACTGAAAATGCAATTATGTACTTGGCAACAACTGTGTTGGCCATAACAATGTAGTCTACTTTAGTGAGAAGCACAGAGCACTGGGAGAATTCTGGGATTTAAACAGCAACAAAGCGGTCACCCAACACTTTTTTGGTAAACAGCTGAGGAACTGGGCTGAAGTAATGTAACAACTCTCAAATTCATAGACCATCCATGAGATCAAAAATACCCCCTGTCCAAAAAAGGATGTTCCAATCCCTGTTTGCCCCTTTAATGTGTTTCAAGAGAGGTGGGCTTTCATTGGTGTATATATCGTGAATGCCTGAAATGCAGTGTTCCATCACATGATGGAGTTTAAACTAGTGAATTATCTCCTGTGTCTGTATTGTCTCATCCCCCTCCAGGAGAATAGAGACCCTGGTTGAATGATCCCTCTGGGATCTTATGTGATTTGATTCTCCTCTGTGGCTGTTATTATTGAATCTGCTATATTGTGTTCAGTTAGGCCTGTAAGAAAACTCCCTCGGAGCAAAGCGACATACAGGAGTGGTCACATCGAGTCACACACACACCCGAAGCATTATATGAAACAGCTAGCCAAGCAGCATCTGAGAGGCAGTCACAAACACACCCGAAGCATTATATGAAACAGCTAGCCAAGCAGCATCTGAGAGGCAGTCACAAATGGCACCCTATTCCCTATATAGTGTCTGGTCTAAAGTAGTGCACTAGTGACATTTGGGATGTATAATGAGGTTCTGGGAGCCTGATAAGGCCCTAGAGTGAGTAACATCACACCACGGGGGGTCACTTCAACCTTGATCCATCTTCTCAGCTTTGCAGATGAATAGAAAAGGCAGTTGAATGTGGGACCACTCGGGGGTGGGGCTGTGTGCGCGTGCGTCCGAGGGCAATTAATTCCCACATAAAACGTGGGTAAACACACGGGTAATCCCCCTTTATTCAGACAGAGGGCTTTCAGATACCCAACAGGAGTCCCTCGAGTCTCTCTCTCACACACACACACATACACTCCACAGATTCTACCACCTACGATGATGGGGAAAGAATGGGTGTTGTGGAAAACCAAACTGTTAAGAGAAACCGTGAAATCGGTAAGAATGTGTTGCGAGAAAGTCACTGTGGTTGAAATAGTGTTACTAAAACAGCAGGCTGAATAAGCTGTAGACACTACACACAAACCTCATCTCTCATTTAAAATTATACGTTCATTTGATAAACTATAATCCACCTCTTGATAATGTCTTTATCTGCTGATTATCTATCAATCGTGTATATAGGAACGTTCCAAATGGCACCCTTTTTCCAATATAGTGCACTACTTTTGCCGTGCCCTATGGGGTCTGGTCAAAAGTAGGGCAATATATTTGAAGTACTAGTGGCATTTGGGACGCAGTCAGAATGTATAGCTGATGTACTCTTGGACCCGTTACTGTAATTAACGGTTTATTACAGAGTCGTTACTCTTTACTCAGTAAACCATCCTGTGTGCTGTATTTGGTAATATCAGTGACTGTTTAAATATGTGGTTGTAGAATTTAACGATCAGCTACTGTCATCTCCCATCTGAACTTCTGTGACAGAGTCATCCCTTAGTTAATCTATAGGGGAGACATGCCTTTCTGTTTTCTGCCTAATCCAGGGATCCTTCTTGGCCAACAACCTCTGGGGAGGCAGGACTGGACACTATGGTTCTATAGAAATCCTGTCTAGCTTTGCAAAATCCCGCTTACTTTCCCAAAATATCTAGGTTTCCCAGAAATCCTGGTTAGAGGGTTTTGGATTTCCTGCTGATTCTCTCCTGATTACCATTTAGAGAGAACCTGTGAATTTGGGGAAAGTTACTGGAATTGTGCAGCTCTAATCCTGTCTGAATGTGGGAGAGTATACCTCCGTGGCCATTGTCTTTGTCTTCACTGTTCTGGCTAGGTTGTTGGTGTTTTATACAGCTTAGTTCCAGTCCTAAAAAGGTTTTGAAGCTCTTATTTACCTTGACAACGCCAAGGTTTCAAGCTGAAAAGAAGGTTGTGTGAATGTGAGTGGGATGGGTGACAATGTCAGTAGGTTGAATAAGTGCGATTTGTGGCAAATGGCACACTATTCCCTATACAGTGCACTACTTTTGACCAGTAGTGGCACTATATAGGGAGTAGGGTGCTATTTAGGATGCTGCCTGCATCTCCTATCCTTCCCTACTAACATATGATAAGCCTCAAATCTGTTTACTGTATCTGTGTCTGTCTGTTTTCATGCTGGATCAGAATTACTCCTGTTTCTATCACACACACAGTAATGTACAGTAAATCAGGTTCGAGCCCTCCAATATGCTGCTGTTTAGTCAACCCTGAGGTGTTTATTTTAGGATGATCATGTTATAGGACTGGTGCTTTCAGTAATAGCCAGCAAAATTAGGACATCGCAGACAGCAATCTTTTGTATTATGTATTTAATTTAGACTTTATTGAAATGTATGGAATACTGAGATGAGTATAGTTTACCTAAATTATTTTATTATTATTATATTATACTATTTTATAAGCCCCACTGAAACAAAATGGTGGAATACCATTACAGTATGTATTCCCTCAAAGTGCCCATGGATTTTCTATCTTGTCATTTCATTTGAAGGCTGCTCCCTTTGTGAATAATGTGGCTTACTGTTCAGTGCAGGACCCTACCCAGAGAGACAGAACTCCTCTGGGGGTTGGATAATGCATCTGAACCCAACAGACATCTGATTATCAAAGAACCTTTGGCTCAGTGTGGCATGTACACACACACACACACACACACAGCACAGAATACGTTCTGGTCATTCAGGGACAGTTAGATGGCCATCTGTGCTGCCCAGTGTTGACCCTGTCTGATGTCTGACAGAAAGATGTAATCATCTCTCCTCTCATATCTGGCTCCAGGCGGACGGAGTCCTTATTCGTGCAATAATAGGGGCTTCCCTCTGGGGTCACTGTCTGAAGGCCTATTCCACTGACACGCTAGGCTGGTGGAACAACAGCAATTTTATTACACTACTATGTTCATGGTTTTATGTGTTTGAATCCACTTGTTTTTGATCCATCCTAAAAAACAATCCCTTAAGTGGCTTCAACATTTGCATTTCCAACGTCCTAGCTGTTGTATCTGCTTCATACACACCTTTCTTTCATGCCACTGGCCTCATTATGTACTTCTGACATGATTTCCTCTTGGCTCCATCACTTCTGTATCCATCCAGCTAAAAACACATTTGGTTTGAGTTCTCCTGTGGACTGCCTAGGTTCACTTCACACACCACCACTGACCATGTAACACTGAAGCCTGCCGACCCACATTTACACCAATCACCAGTCGTTGGTGTTTGGATGCTTTTTCTATCAATGTCTGCACCAAATGGTACCCTATTCCCTACTCCTCACCCTATTCCCTATATAGGGCACTGGTCAAAAGTAGTGCCCTATATAGGGAATAGGGTGCCAATTGAGATGCAACCTATGTGGCTAGACAATCTGGACCCTCTCTTTCTAAAATTATCTGCCGAAATTGTTGCAACCCCTATTACTAGCCTGTTCAACCTCTCCTTCGCATCGTCTGAGATTCCGAAAGATTGGAAAGCTGCCGCGGTCAACCCCCTCTTCAAAGGGGGTGACACTCTAGACCCAAACTGTTACAGACCTATATCTATCCTACCCTGTCTTTCGAAGGTCTTCGAAAGCAAAGTTAACAAACAGATTACTGACCATTTCGAATCCCACCATACCTTCTCTGCTATGCAATCTGTTTTCAGAGCTGGTCATGGGTGCACCTCAGCCACGCTCAAGGTTCTAAACGACATCATAACCGCCATCGATAAGAGACGTTACTGTGCAGCCGTATTCATCGACCTGGCCAAGGCTTTCGACGCTGTCAATCACAACATTCTTATTGGCAGACTCAACAGCCTTGATTTCTCAAATGATTGCCTCGCCTGGTTTACCAACTACCAACTTTGTCACCAAAGCCCCATACACTACCCACCATTGCGACCTGTACGCTCTCGTTGGTTGGCCCTCGCTTCATACTCGTCGCCAAACCCACTGGCTACAGGTTATCTACAAGTCTCTGCTAGGTAAAGCCCTGCCTTATCTCAGCTCACTGGTCATCATAGCAGCACCCACTTGCAGCATGCGCTCCTGCAGGTATATCTCACTGGTCACCCCCAAAGCCAATTCCTCCTTTGGTCGTCTTTCCTTCCAGTTCTCTGCTGCCCATGACTGGAACGAATTGCAAAAATCTCTGAAGCTGGAGATTGACTGTATTATTGTATTATTGACTGCATGTTTTATTTATTCCATGTGTAACTCTGTTGTTGTATGTGTCAAATTGCTACACTTTATCTTGGCCAGGTCGCAGTTGCAAATGAGAACTTGTTCTCAACTAGCCTACCTGGTTAAATAAAGGTGTTCTCAACTAGCCTACCTGGTTAAATAAAGGTGTTCTCAACTAGCCCACCTGGTTAAATAAAGGTGTTCTCAACTAGCCTACCTGGTTAAATAAAGGTGTTCTCAACTAGCCCACCTGGTTAAATAAAGGTGTTCTCAACTAGCCCACCTGGTTAAATAAAGGTGTTCTCAACTAGCCTACCTGGTTAAATAAAGGTGTTCTCAACTAGCCCACCTGGTTAAATAAAGGTGTTCTCAACTAGCCCACCTGGTTAAATAAAGGTGTTCTCAACTAGCCCACCTGGTTAAATAAAGGTGTTCTCAACTAGCCTACCTGGTTAAATAAAGGTGTTCTCCACTAGCCTACCTGGTTAAATAAAGGTGTTCTCCACTAGCCTACCTGGTTTAATAAAGGTGTTCTCAACTAGACCACCTGGTTAAATAAAGGTGTTCTCAACTAGCCTACCTGGTTAAATAAAGGTGTTCTCAACTAGCCCACCTGGTTAAATAAAGGTGTTCTCAACTAGCCCACCTGGTTAAATAAAGGTGTTCTCAACTAGCCCACCTGGTTAAATAAAGGTGTTCTCAACTAGCCCACCTGGTTAAATAAAGGTGTTCTCAACTAGCCCACCTGGTTAAATAAAGGTGTTCTCAACTAGCCCACCTGGTTAAATAAAGGTGTTCTCAACTAGCCCACCTGGTTAAATAAAGGTGTTCTCAACTAGCCCACCTGGTTAAATAAAGGTGTTCTCAACTAGCCCACCTGGTTAAATAAAGGTGTTCTCAACTAGCCTACCTGGTTAAATAAAGGTGTTCTCAACTAGCCTACCTGGTTAAATAAAGGTGTTCTCAACTAGCCTACCTGGTTAAATAAAGGTGTTCTCAACTAGCCCACCTGGTTAAATAAAGGTGTTCTCAACTAGCCTACCTGGTTAAATAAAGGTGTTCTCAACTAGACCACCTGGTTAAATAAAGGTCAAATAAATAAAAATGAAAAATATCAAAAAAAGAATCCACCGCTGGAGGTTCACTGCCCTGCCCTCTCCTCCAGAGCGTTAACTCTCCCTAAACTGGGCCGTATTATGACATTAACACGTTGAGGAAGGGAATTATAAACTATTTGACTGAAGACCTTTGAACTGTAGACTCCCGTTGCTAGACAACACTGCACATCAGAGAGGACAGGGCATACAGGGCTGTGGCTCATCTCTACTCATAAAGCCCCAGCTCTCTTCCAGACCTGAATTCATATACTATTTGAGATCTTTCAAGTACTTTAGCCCTGTTTATTGAGCTTGTCTGGAGAAATTAAACTAATTTAAAGAGCAATCCACAATCCAGATTTGAATCCTATTGAGAGGAGAGGGATGCTGATATGTAGAGAGAGAGGCTACTGCCTGGCTTTTAAGATGGCTTGGTCTTTGTTAGAATCATTGATCCCATGAAGGCCTGGGCTGTATCACAAATGGCATCCTATTCCCTATATAGTGCGCTAGAGCCATATGGACCCTGGTCAAAGCCGTGCGCTATATAGGCAATAGGGTCGTAGCCATAGTGTGAGTCTAAGCTTTGGAGCATGGACAGACAGCCCTTGGATGAGCACTGTTCTGAAGGTCATCCTAACAAGATTATAGATTAAATTGTCCAAATGGACAAGTATTTAAAAATCATGCAAAAATCACTATCAAACAATTAGGCTACGCCGATCAGAATTGGATCAAAGTGTCCTCCGGATGCGATGTGCTGCACACTGTCCCACCAATCTCTGCAGAGTGCATTGTGTAACAACCAATGCTGCAAACTATGATTGTAAACCGTCTCTCAAGCTCTCAAAATTTGCTAGGATTTTCCTCTATTCAATACTAGCTATGTAATTCTGACAAAGTAAAAACAAATATTATTAGATTCCTAACTCCTGTGCTGTCAATATCTCCCTGGCCATCCACCAGGAGATGGGTGTGCAGGCTTTTGCTCCAGCCCTGCTCGAACTCACCACATTGTAAAAAATCAGCTGCTCAACAGGGCCTTGATAAGCTGACTAGTGTGTTTGAGCAGGGTTAGGTACACCCAGTAGCTCTCCAGAGGGTTGACAGATCACATGTGTTTTATACAGTAGCCTATTCGTGCAGTATTTTACATTATGGTGGGTTAAGTGCCTTGCTCAAGGCCACACCGGCAGGAGATATAATGCGTGGGATCAGAGACCAGCAGCCTTACATTGTCAATACCAGTGATAATAATGCATGTTATTTTGTGGTTTCTTTATTTTGTGGTTTCACAATTTTCAGTCACCTTTTTGGCCCATGGTGTTACAGACCATTACTTTTTTGGGGACAACTACCTTGAGCTTTTGGACAAGTGAAGAAAAAAAAAAAAAAAGCTGTCCTAAGGACAAGTGGCTAAAAAAGTTAATGTCAAGCCCTGCATTGTTTGCTTTTCCCTGCCACCCGCCCAGCCGTCAACGACACTCTGAATGTGTTATTTGTGGTTGTTTTCCCTCTTCTCTCCAACGTGCTGCGTAATCTTTCAAATGTTCTCAGTTTCCAACCGAGATACCTGGAGCGACAGGGAATTAGAAATCTTGCTCGATTAAATCACTGGCTGACAGGCAGGCGGTGACAGTTTTGAAAGATCACCAGTGAGAGATACCATTATTATGTCGTTCCTGCCAAGGCAGGAATCCCCCTTCATTCTCAATGCTTCTGGGACCATGGGAAATTAAAGAACACAACCAAATCTGAGTATGAAACTCCAACTTTCATCAGCTACTGTTATCAGCCATTCCCTTTCAACTGGATGTGTTACCATGTTGGTATTCCCTCAGGAACGCAGGTAGGGAATTCTGAAGCAAGGAAGTTCTGTGGTAGTTTCACTCAACTCATCTTTTCATGTTTTTGTATTCAAACCTTCTGGTCTATACGTCAAAAGCAGTACAAATGTTTGTTACTTTCCCACCAAAAAACAATATAAAAAATGTATCTACTACACTTTTAATACCGCTAGTCTGTGACATTTATATATGGATTGAAGTGTGTTCATTAGTACAGTAGCTTCCGGGCTATTCAAATAAATACAATTTATCTCTGAGGTGTTCTGAGGAAATGATCACTGACCCCATCTCGTTAATCATTAATGATAGGGTCCCTTTGAATGAACAGCCCACCGAGTGTTCCCTCTCTCTCCCTCCACAACATGTGATGTCTTCTGCTGCCCCAGGTAGATAATACCAGCTGTGCCATGATGCCTCACTCTGGGATGGGAAAGCGTCTTTGTAAGATAATAGAGTTGGCGACATCAGTAGCCCACATTGTATATATTTTTTAAATGGGACTGACCCGTATTTAATCACACCCAACTAGAGTATTGCATTGTTTTCTGCCACCTGTATTTTACCCAATGGCTTGAATCCATACAATGCCTCCAATTTGCAGTGACAGAACAGGAAACATTCATTTCCTGCACTGTAGGTTAACTCTGTCAGGATCTTTTGACTGATGTTCAGATTCAATGCTCAAGAATACACTTTGCCCAATCTGATTATGGAGCTGTAATTCTGAATTCTATCGTCAGTATTTCTGGGCATGCTGCAACAATGATTGGCACACTGCTTGTACCAGTGATGTGTATTATGTCGTGTGCTGGACGCTGGCACACAACATAATACACAACACTGGTACAAGCAGTGTGCCAATCATTGGTCAGGTGACATAAGTGAAGCTGGGCAGCCAGAGTGAGATGGAGAGGAGCACGATCTCAATTAGTCTTTCCACAAATCCTTACATCTGCCTTCTCAACCCTATTGGAAGAGAAGGTCCAAGGTCCCTCCCTTCAGACCTTCTCCAATGCGTTTGAGGCGTCGGCGAGGAGAGAACATACAAGTAATTGAGGAAAGATGAATTGAGAAAGAGCCAGGGAGGGCACTGTGTGTGGTGTCCCCTTACAGGAAATGAGGAGCAGATCTGTGATCCCAGTGCCCAGTATAGCCTCCCTCCCTCCCTAGCCTCAGGTTTAACCAGGCAGGGAAGAGGGGACTGTAGCACTACAGCTGTCATCAGCAGTCGGGCAATAAAAAACTGTGAAGACTGCAGCCTAAAAAGCATTTTTATCGACTTCCACTGTCCTCCAAGACTGTCTGAGTTTCCTCTTCACATCAGCAGTCAGAAAGCCAGCCCTGCGTCTGGACCACACATTTAATTCACCCTCATCTTCCCAACTCCTGGCTGTGACGAGAGAGGGAGAACAGTTTGATGGCATCAGTCTGGATATTACTCACTGGTTGAGGAGAGATGTGTCCCGTATCTCTGCCCCAGAACCAAATCAGCTAACACTGTCACAACTCCCTAAACCACATTACATTTTGAAAAGTGCTTTGTATTTGTAAAATGTTCCCCCATTACCTTGGTCCCCAGTAAAAATTCAAATTCTGCTTTTTGACTCGGACTCATTTGAATATTAATAGTTGAGGAAAATATTGGCTCTGAAGATATTATCTATCTTATTATAATTCACTGATTATTTAGTTTAAAAAAAAGAAATCAGCTTAATGAAAACTCCCTCCCAAAGCAGACTCTGTGCTATTTGGTGTATTTCACTCACCACGGCAGAGCTGTGCAAAGCAATCAAGTCGAACATGTGAAATTAGTTTTCAGGTTTACGCAGTGGAGATAATTCACATCAAGTTTTCTTCCAAATTGAAGTGTTTACGTGCGTGTGTCACTTTTCATCCAAACTGTATTGAAATGAAATGGCCCTGGTGGTCGTTTGCATTCACAGAGCCCTCCTCTAATGAAAATAAGGTAGCATCCCAAATGGCACCCTATTCCCTATATAGTGCACTGGGGTGCCATTTGTGATGTAGCTGAAACTGTTGTGGGCTTAGGGGACCACCGTTTCACCCACTCACTTCAGAGCAATTACTTCTGTTGCCCACACAAGTTCCCTCAAAAAGTTAGTACAAAAAGTCCCCTCTTTATTTAATTAAATGAGATGATTTAACTGAAAAGGCAATTTGGTTAATTTGGAACTGAAGTCAAAGGATCTAAGGCCCAGTGGGTTTTCATTCACAAGATTGAATACATAAAAGAAGTGCATCTGGCGTAGCAAGCGGGTTTTGGATTTTGACTTGAAGAATGTTTGACTTGAATTTCCATGTATTGATATCTGACAATCTAGTGCTTTCTTTTTGTGAGGCCATAGAAATTAGTTAGCACACGGTCTTATGAAACTAGCGTCTGCTGTTTGGAGATTGCCGAGGCAATAACTGTATAGAGCACAACCCAATCACTCCTTTCGAAACCAATAATTTGCTATTCTAATCTGGTATTGTATAAAGTACAGTGCCTTCAGAAAGTATTCATACCCCTTGACATCCACATTTTGTTAGAGCCTCAATTGAAATTAATTAGTAGGGGTTTTTTCTAACTCATTTACACAAATACCTCATAATGACGAAGTGAAAACATGTTTTTATTTTTACTATTTTCTACATTGTAGAGTAGTAATGAAGACATCAAAAAAGTGTTATTCAAATAGCCACCCCTTGATGACAGCTTTGCACACTCTTGGCATTCTCTCAACCAGCTTCATGAGGTAGTCACCTGGAATGCATTTCAATTAACAGGTATGCCTTGTGAAAAGTTGTGGAATTTCTTTCCTTGATACGTTTGAGTCAAACAGTTGTTGTGACAAGGTGTGGGGGGTATACAGAAGATAGCCCTATTTGGTAAAAGTCCATATTTTGGCAAGGACAGCTCAAACAAGCAACGAGAAATGACCGTCCATCATTACTTGAAGACATGAAGGTCAGTCAATACGGAAAATTTCAAGAACTTTGAATGTTTCTTCAAGTGCAGTCGCAAAAACAATCGAGTGCTATGTGGACCGCAACAGGAATGGAAGAACCAGCGTTACCTCTGCTGCAGAGGAGAAGTTCGTTAGAGTTACCAGCCTCAGAAATTGCATCTCAAATAAATGCTTCACAGAGTTCAAGTAACAGATGCATCTCAACATCAACTGTTCAGAGGAGACCTTGTGAATGAGGCCTTCATGATCGAATTGCTGCAAAGAAACCATTCCTAAGTGACACCAATAATAAGAAGTCCAATTTGGAGATTTTAGGTTCCAACTGCCGTGTCTTTGAGTGACCTGTTGTGGGTGAACGGATGATCTCCACATGTGTATTTCTCACTGTAAAGGAGGAGGAGGTGTTATGTTGTGGGGGTGCTTTACTGTTGACACTGTCTGATTTATTTAGAATTCAAGGCACACTTAACCAGTATGGCTACCACAGCATTCTGCAGCGATACGCCATCCCATCTGGTTTGAGTTTAGTGGGAATATAATTTGTTTTTCAACAGGACAATGACCCAACACACCTCCAGGCTTTGTAAGGGCTATTTGCCCAAGGAGAGACCTGGCCTCCACAATCCCCTGACCTCAACAATATTGAGATGGTTTGGGATGAGTCGGACCGCAGAGTGAAGGAAAAGCAGCCAAGTGCTCAGCATATGTGGGAACTCGTTCAAGACTGTTGGAAAAGCATTCCAGGTGAAGCTGGTCTCAAAGACCAGCTCATTATTCTACAATGTAGAAAATAGTTTTAAAAAATAAATAAACCCTTGAATGAGTAAGTGTTCTAAAACATTTGACCTGTAGTGTATGGAACCATTTTAAAGTAACTGTTGGCTTCATGGTGAAATCCCTGAGTGGTTTCTTTCCTCTCTGGCAACTGAGTTAGGAAGGATGCCTGTATCTTTGTAGTGACTGTGTATTGGTATTTTATTAGGATCCTCATTTGCTTGTTGCAAAAGCTGCAACTACTCTTCCTGTGGTCCACACAAAACATGAAACATAATACAGAACATCAATAGACAAGAACAGCTCAAGGACAGAACTACATACATTTTTTGAAAAGGCACAAGTAGCCTACATATCAGTGCATACACACAAACTATCTAGGTTATATAGGGGAGAGGCATTGCTTTATCTGTTTTTTGAAACCAGATTTGCTGTTTATTTGAGCAATGTGAGATGGAAGGAAGTTCTATGCAATAAGGGCTCTATATACGCAATACTGTACGCTGTGAATAGACCCCTGGTGGCATGTCTGGTGGGATAAGTGTAAGTGTGTAAGTTTACTATGCAAACAATTTTCAAAACATTGTTTCTTTTTTTATCTTCTTTTTTTTGCAGTCAGTCTCTCCTCAACACTGAGCCAATAGAGACTGGCATGCATAGTATTTATCAGCCCTCTGATTACAATTTAGAACAAAACGTGCCCCTCTGTTCTGGGCCAGCTACAGCGTAACTAGGTCTTTCCTTGTCGACATGACTGGATAATAATCAAGATTAGACAAACTAGAGCTTGCAGAGCTTGCTTTTCGCAGTGTGGTGTCAAAAAACAGCATCTCTTTATTACTGCTAGACCTCTCCCCATCTTTACAACCATTGAATCATTTTTTGTATTTTTTTAATTTCACCTTTATTTAACCAGGTAGGCCAGTTGAGAACAAGTTCTCATTTACAACTGCGACCTGGCCAAGATAAGGCAAAGCAGTGCAACACAAACAACAACAGAGTTACACATGGGATAAACAAATGCACAGTCAATAACACAATAGAAAAGTCTATATAGAGTGTGTGCAAATGAGGTAAGATTAGGGAGGTAAGGCAACAAATAGGCCGTAGTGGCAAAGTAATTACAATTTAACAATTAACACGGGGGTGATAGATGTGCAGAAGATGAATGTGCAAGTAGAGATACTGGGGTGCAAAGGAGCAAAAAAACAACAAACAAACAATATGGGGCTGAGGTAGTTGGATGTTGGAATGTGTAGAGGGGCTGTGTACAGGTGCAATGATCTGTAAGCTGCTCTGACAGCTAATGCTTAAAGTTGGTGAGGGAGATATAAGACTCCAGGTTCAGTGATTTTTGCAATTCGTTCCAGTCATTGGCAGCAGAGAACTGGAAGGAAAGGCGGCCAAAGGAGGAATTGGCTTTGGGGGTGACCAGTGAAATATACCTGCTGGAGTGCGTGCTATGGGTGGGTGCTGCTATGGTGACCAGTGAGCTGAGATAAGGTGGTGCTTTACCTAGCAAAGACTTATAGATGACCTGGAGCCAGTGGGTTTGGTGACGGATATGAAGCGAGGGCCAGCCAACGAGAGCATACAGGTCGCAGTGGTGGGTAGTATATGGGGCTTTGGTGACAAAGCGGATGGCACTGTGATAGACTGCATCCAATTTGCTTAGAGTGTTGGAGGATATTTTGTAAATGATAGTAGGATAGGATAGTCAGATTTATGAGGGTATGTTTGGCAGCATGAGTGAAGGATGCTTTGTTGCGAAATAGGAAGCTGATTCTAGATTTAACTTTGGATTGGAGATGCTTAATTAATGTGAGTCTGGAAGGAGAGTTTACAGTCTAACCAGACACCTAGATATTTGTAGTTGTCCATATATTCTAAGTCAGAACCGTCCAGAGTAGTGATGCTAGACGGGCGGGCAGGTGCAGTCAGCGATTGTTTGAAGAGCATGCATTTATTTTTACTTGCATTTAAGAGCAGTTGGAGGCCACGGAAGGAGAGTTGTATGTCATTGAAGCTCGTCTGGAGGTTAGTTAACAGTGTCCAAAGAAGGGCCAGATGTATACAGAATGGTGTCATCTGAGTAGAGGTGGATCAGAGAATCACCAGCAACAAGAGCGACATCATTAATATATACAGAGAAAAGAGTCTGCCCTAGAATTGAACCCTGTGGCACCCCCATAGACTGCCAGAGGTCCGGACAACAGGCCCTCCGATTTAACACACTGAACTCTATCTGAGAAGTAGTTGGTGAACCAGGCGCGGCAGTCATTTGAGAAACCAAGGTTGTTGAGTCTGCCCATAAGAATGTGGTGATTGACAGAGTCGAAAGCCGAAAGCCAGTATTGTCTTTTATCGATGGCGGTTATGATATCGTTTAGGACCTTGAGCGTGGCTGAGGTGCACCCATGACCAGCTCGGAAACCAGATTGCATAGCGGAGAAGGTATGGTGGGATTCGAAATGGTCGGTGATCTGTTTGTTAACTTGGCTTTCGAAGACATTAGAAAGGTAGGGTAGGATAGATATAGGTCTGTAACAGTTTGGGTCCAGTGTCTCCCCCTTTGAAGAGGGGGATGACCGTGGCAGCTTTTCAATCTTCGGTGATCTCAGACGATACGAAAGGGAGGTTGAACAGGCTAGTAATGCCAAGTAATTTCGTCTCCTCAAATTGTTCAACAGACATTCATTACCAGATTCAGCTGAGGTCTACAACTTAAGGAATGATTTGTACCAAATACAATGCTCTTAGTTTTAGAGATGTTCAGGGCCAGTTTATTACTGGCCACCCATTCCAAAACAGACCAACTCTTTGTTAAGGGTTTCAGTGACTTCATTATCTGTGATTGCTGATGCTTATATGTTTGAATCATCAGCATACATGGACACACATGCTTTGTTTAATGCCAGTAATGGGTCATTGGTAAAAATAGAAAAGAGTAGCATGTTTGACATTAGAGAAGCTTCCATTAAAGATAACCCTCTGAGTTGTATTAGAAAGCTCTGGATCATTTTTTTTTCAACAACATGTTATGGTCAATAATATCAATCTTCTTATTATCAATTTATTTCAACAAGTCTGTTAATTTGTTTACAGGGAAATAGCATTGTATTTGGTCAAACACAATTTTTTCCAACAGTTTGCGAAGAGCTGGCACCAAGCTTATAAGTCTGCTGTTAGAACCAGTAAAGGCAGGTTTACCACTCTTGAGTAGAGGAATTACTTTGGCTTCCCTCCAGGCCTGAGGACAAAGACTCGAGGTTCAGATTAAAATTATGACAGATAGGAGTGGCTGTAGTCAGCTATCATCCTCAGTAGCTTTCCATCTAAGTTGTCAATGCCAGGAGGTTTGTCATTATTGGTCAATGATAATAATTTTTCCACCTCTCCCACACTAACTTGACAAAATGCAAACTTGCACTGGTTTTCTTTGATTTGTGTTTTTATGCATGAATACAATTGCTCACTGTTCGTTGTTGGCATTTCCTGCCTAAGTTTGCCCACTTGGCCAATGAAATAATCATAAAAATAATTGGCAACATCAAACTATTTTATGATGAATAAGCATCTGATTCGATGAAAGATGTAGTTGAATTTGTCTTTCTGCCCATAATTTCATTTAAAGAACAAGTTATTTATATCATTGATCTTGGCTTTGTAATAGTTCTTCTTTTCGTTGAGTTTAGTCACATAATTTCTCAATTTGCAGTAAGTAAGCCAGTCAGATGTGCAGCTCCTGCTCCTTATTAGCCACTCCTTTTGCCCCATCTTTCAACCATAGTTTTTCAATTCCTCATCAATCCATGGAGCCTAAACAGTTTGAAAAGTCAGATATGCCAACTGAAGTGTAATTAATAACTTCACCATGCTCAAATGGATATTCAATGTCTGCTTTTTTTTTAAGTGCTCTTTGCGAGGCATTGGAAAACTCCCAGGTCTTTGTCGTTAAATCTGTGCTCCACTGAGGGACCTTACAATTATCTGTATGTGTGGGGTACAGAGATAATCATGTTAAACACTATTATTGCACACAGAGTGAGTGCATATTTTTACTCCTGAACTTTAGGCTTGCCATAACAAAGGGGTTTAATACTTAATTACTGAAGCTTTTCATTTTTAATTAATTTGTACAAAATTCTAAAATCATAATTCCACTTTGACATGATGGGGTATTGTGTGTAGGCTAGTGACACGATCTCAATTTTATCAATTTAAATTTCAGGCTGTAACAGAACAAAATGTTGACAAAGCCAAGGGGTGTGAATACTTTCTGAAGGCACTGTATCTGACTAGTTCAGTCTGTTTAAGGAACCTTTTTTTACATTGAAACATTAAATGAATATAACCATGACAAAGTCGGTGACACAACTGTTAAGCTGTGTGTCGAGTCGCTTGTAGTTTTCACAATGTCAACAGCACAAAAACCGATTTTTGAGAAACAGAACTATTATGACCTTGGAGAAACGCCACGAAAGGAATATGTGCACTGTGACCACTATCTGTTAGTGGTTATTCTACCACAGATTGAGTCTAGCTCAGCAGTCACTGTCATACCCCAGCAGTTCCACAAAGGAAACCTAACATTAAAGGAATCATAATTAGTATTTCATTTCCAAGGTCTCTCAGATTGTGGGGCTGTTAAGATGAATATCCATTTCCCTACTCACTGTTGAGAAGATCCAGAACCAGAACTGTCAGTTTTCACTGTAGAGGTCTGACTGGTGCTGTCACAGGCAGGTGTGCGTCCCAAATGGAACCATGTCACTTGTGTAGTACACTAGTTTTGACCAGAGCTCAGTGACTCGGGTGCCATTTAGGAGGCATCCCAGATCTCCTTCCACTGTGTTGTGTGTGTGTGTGTGAGGGTGTGTGTGTATGAGGGTGACTGACTGGTTGAAGACGGGCCCCCTGGTTACCTGGTCCATTTCAGAGCAGACTACAGAGGTCCTATGATCGGTGGTTGGAAGAATTGAGAGCCCATGAGGGGAGAGCAGGGCCAGTGGTGATAGTTCTATCGGTTGTAGTCCAGGGTATTTTCCTGTGTGTGTGCGCGCGCCTCTATGTGCACATGTGTTTAGTTGCAGGTTGTAGCATGGTTTTCCCCTTTTTCTCTTTGATCTGTGATCACTGACACACAGGTTGGTGTAGGGGCATCAGTAGCTAAGAGGTACGGATGCTGATGTTGCGTTCCTTTACAGAAGGATTTGTTGGGATGAAAAAACAGGACCTGACATACTTGAGGAACCAAGTCTTTGATCCATATGTAGCATGTACAGTAAGGGATGCGTTCTGAATTTCACCCTAGTCCTTATGTCATGCACTACTTTTGACCAGGTTGCCATCTGGGATGCTATTTAGATGTTCCAGGGGTGGTTGTAGGGGAATGTATAACAGATGGCACGTTGTCATGGTGTATGTTTATGGATGGAGCCATTTAACTCCTTTGACAGTCAGCTTAAGGTTACAGAGCCACATCTAAGGACCGTAACATCTCTTAGAACAGAACTGAACCCCCCTGGCTTTGTAAAAACTGCCAAGCCTTGGTCACTTTTTCTTAACCTATCCCTGATGAGAGGAGAAGAAGTGTGTGTGTGCGACAAAAGATGTATGGCCAGACCTATCCTCGATATTGGCTGTTTTGAAATGCAGGCTATTCCCTTTGGGCCCTGGTTAAAAGTAGTGCACTATTTAGGGAATTGGGTGCCATTTGGAACGCAGACCCAGACGTATTGATTTTGTTTTTTTTCCCCCCTTGAGTAATGGATGGCCACTGGCCCCCACCCCTGTTCTGTTAGCACAAATAATGACTAATCAATATGTACTGGAGTCCTGGTGATCATCCTTTTAACACATGATTTATACCACACCAGCACAGGGCAGTTAGTCACTCTACTACCAGCCAATCAATTTAGCCAATCAACTAAGGGGCCCTTCATCATATCCTTTATTTAAGATGCTCCGTGGGTTTTTATTGGTCCATTCGCGATACCCTGGCTCGTATCCGGGCAGATGTGCCCTCAGAGACACCTTCTGATTAGGGCATATTATTTCTCTATTCTCCTATATGATATGTGTGCTTATTGAATATTAATAGCTCACTGTAGTCAGAAAGAGACTGCTAGAGACAGAGTGGTGTATCAATGTGTCCTTTTTCTGCTAAGTACCCACCAGTCACTGTCTGTTTATCTGTGTCTGAGTGATGCTGCAAATTGGACTGTATATGTATTCTCCCTCAGTCAGAGGCATATTATAGAGTGGGTGTGAGGGGGGTGACTTCATCTCAGTCCCAAATGGCACCCTATTTCCTGTATAGTGCACTACCCTATGGGCCCTGGTCAAAAGGAGTGCACTACATAGGGAATAGGGTTTCATTTGAGACTCAATATCTGAGTGAATGAAGGGGATATGATACCTCTCCAGAGGGGTATCCCGTTGACTGTATTAGCCTGCTCAAAGGGAACGGGGTCAGGCAGAGCTACTGGAGGCTACCCGGGCCTTCCCCTCTGGGCTCTGGTTCCATAGGCATATACAGGAAACCGCCATTAAAACCAACCATTTGGAAGTCGCCTCTGTGTGAATTGCCCAATTTTTCCCCAGATGAAATGTTATGTGTCTACGAAATGGAACCTACAACAGTGACTACTAATAGTTCAGTAAAACTTTGACAACGGAAAGAAGCTTCAACAGAGCTTTGGTTGGTTTAGTTCTGTAGTTGTGTGTTATTGTGCAAAAACTTTTTTTTATATCTCTTTAAATTAACTCCATGTTTCTCATAGGCTGCGTTTACACAAGCAGCTCAATTCTGATCATTTTTCCCCACTAATTGGTCTGGTCATTGGAATGCCTGTGTAAACGCAGCCATAGTGATTCTGGCCACTAATCTCTAATAGAAGAGAAGCTTACACCTTTTTTATAACATAGTTTAGGACTTTAATACCATATGTATTTCTGGATAATCCTTCCAAGAAGGAAAGGATTTGGGTGTGACTGAACAGCCATTGGTTTTACTAATCCTTAAAACCTTTATCATATCCCCCTGGTTTCTTTCTTAGTGTTATTTGTGTGGGATTTGTGTCAATTTTGCCCTAAAGCTTAATGTCAATTGGAATAATAACACTTGTGTTGGTTCCCCCCCCATTTCCCTTGTGGCTTTGCATGCTGCTTGAACTTGACAACTCAGTGAGACAAAGAAGGTATTGTATGAGTGCTGTAGTAGGATTGTATGAGTACTGTAGTAGTATATGAAGAGCATGTGTAGTGTGCTTTAGTTCCTTAGAGTTACTATACAATCCACTTCATGGAAGTAGTAATACTGCACATTTCCAGTTTTTGACTATTTCCTTAGTGTTCCCCTTTCTGCCATACCCTGAAGGCTAGTGAAGAGTGAATAAATAATAAGACACTTGTGAATCCATCACTGATTTAATGTATGTAACTAATGCATCATCAATGCATTATTGTGAATAGATATGAAATATCCAGGTATTCCTCATAGACCGGGCATCTCTGAGTAGGAATGCTGATCTGATCCCGTCCTCCCTGTCCATATAATCGTATTCATTATGATCTAAAAGGCAAAAATGAACCTAGATCAGCACTCCTACTCTGAGAGAGTTTTAGGAATACAGACCCTGGGAAATAAACGGATGTGTTATGCTATGTTCTGTAATGTTAGTTGTATTGTTTTGCTGCTGTCTTTTGTGGCTGGTGGGTGGGTGGTCCCTTAGGTGTTGGAAGCTGACAGCTCAATAAGGAGGAGTAATGGGGGTGATCACGAGAGAGGGAGGGAGAGAGAGAGAGGGATGGGGTTGTATGTTCCAGGGGTTCCCTGTGAGCCCTGGTCAAAGGTAGTGGACTACATAGGGAATAGGGTCCCATTAGGGATGCTGGGGCCTGGGCTGTGATCCCTGGGCAGGGGGCCTGGTTGGCCCCCGAGGGCCTGTGACTTATACCTGGCCCAGTGTCAGCATTACAGGCCTACCCTAGTGAGGTTACCACCTCCAGGTCCACACCAGGCTGGTCTGTCTGCACTACAAATGCCCTGGGCTTAGTCTTCTTTGCCCCAAATGTTTCCCTATTCCTTACATATTCCCCCAATGGGCTCTGGTCAAAGTAGTGTATATAAAGGGAATCGGGTGCCATTGGGGACGCAAGGAGATGTCATGACAGTGGGTCCTTTGAAAGTGGCACACTCAAGAGCACCACAGAAGCTCCTCATAGTAAGGGTGTTATTTCTGGGACCCTGTAAGTGCTGAATGAAACAGGCCTGTGTCAGCAGCTGCCCTGAACATCCTCCATGGGTTAGTCATACTATTCCCCAGGTCTTCCCTCACCCCTCCTCTCCATCCTCCATGGGTTAGTCATACTATTCCCCAGGTCTCCCCTCACCCCTCCTCTCCATCCTCCATGGGTTAGTCATACTATTCCCCAGGTCTCCCCTCACCCCTCCTCTCCATCCTCCATGGGTTAGTCATACTATTCCCCAGGTCTCCCCTCACCCCTCCTCTCCATCCTCCATGGGTTAGTCATACTATTCCCCAGGTCTCCCCTCACCCCTCCTCTCCATCCTCCCATTTACTGACCCTTCCTCATCCCTTCACCCCTGCCTACACCCACCCTCTCTCTCTCATCTAACCTCAATCTCTCCCCCCTCTCTCTCAGCCTTAGTCTTTTCCTTCAAACTCTCTCCATTCACTCCAATCTTACCTTCCCTCCACTGACCCTCTCACCCCAGCCCTACCTTCACTGAGCCCCTTTCTCCCCTCCCCCCTCTGTCCTGCTACCCCCCACACCCAGCCCTACCTTCACTGAGCCCCTTTCTCCCCTCCCCCTCTGTCCTGCTACCCCCCACACCCAGCCCTACCTTCACTGAGCCCCTTTCTCCCCTCCCCCTCTGTCCTGCTACCCCCCACACCCCAGCCCTACCTTCACTGAGCCCCTTTCTCCCCTCCCCCCTTTGTCCTGCTACCCCCCACACCCTAGCCCTACCTTCAGAAGGGAGTCCTGTCAGGCCTCTTATTTGCCGGGTTGTCTGGAGAGTTTTGAACCGTGGAGACATGCGACGTGTGTCTGCCAAACATTTTTAATAACCTGACATGATTTCTAGAGATTTCCAGTCGTGGTCTTTGATGCTCTGCACTTGTCTCATCTCGTGTCTGTCTGGTGGGCTTTGAGTCCAAGCACGCACGCACACACCGCCTAGCCCTCTGACCTTTCAGATACAGAACAGCTGTGCTCAGGCCTAGTTTGGAGATATTTTTTAGAGGGGTCATAGAGGTGAGTCTGTGAAAAGACCAGGGAAGGTTTTTGGTTGGCTATGTTCTTAATTTATCCCCTACCCTTTCAAGGTGGTGTTGTGATAGCTAGGCCTATACCTAGTTTACCTATTAACCTACATTTAGATGACTGTTCAAATAAGATGTCCCATCATGTTGCTTTCAACATATAGCTAAGCAAATACATCTCTATGGGTACTATATATTGCTCCTACAGTAGGACAGCCATGTCTGCTGGACAAGTATAGAATACTGTAATACATGTTTTACATTGAGAGGGGAATCTTTGTGCAGAACATCTGTACAGGCAAGAAGCAGTCAAACCCAGAATGAACAGCATAATGAACTGTATGTATGAATGGCATTGGGTTGGAAGAACCAAGGCCCTATCTCTCGACACAGCAGCACAGAGAGCAGAGCATTCCATCGTATGGCAGTCTGGGTCAGCACAATGAGAGAATAGAATGGCAGCGTTGCCTTTAAAGACAGGAAGGAGACTGGTGTGGGGGAGGAAACCGCTCTACCCTACTGATGTGGTGGGTATTTTGATGGCCTCCTTTTGAAATATTTGTCTTGAGAAACTAAGGCAGGAAAGTCTTTGTGCTGCATCCTGGGAAGACTGATTTAAGCCTGGTTCAGTCCTCAGCACCTGGTTTCCCCTCTAGGCCAAGGCTCCTGCTCCTGGATCGAAGCTCTCTGCTCTGGTGGGATATACAGGAACTAGGTCCAAAATGGCACCCTATACAGTATGGGGCCCTGGTCAAAAGTAGTTTACTATATAGGGAATAGGGTGCCATTTGGGACTACATCTGTTCACTGTCTGTTTTAGTATAGATGTTCATATGTGTTGTATTTGATGTAAAACAGACAGTCCCTTAGTGATCTCTGAGCTTCAGAAATGATTTGATCAAAATCACCCTATGAGCCCTTGTCCAGAAAATGTAACTAATGTTTTGTCCCATACACTTGATGGGTGCTGTGAAATGTTTTGCTTCACAGGGTCAGCCATAGTAGTATGGGGCCCCTGGAGCAAATTAGGGTTTAGTGCCGTGCTCAAGGGAACATTGACAGATTTTGAGTATTCGAACCAGCCACATTTCGAATGCTGGTCCAACGCTTTAACAGCTAGGCTACCTGCCACCCTAAATAAAGTGTGCGTTATAAAGGGAATAGGGTGCCATTTGGGATGCAGATGTTGTGAGAGAGCCAGTTGCCTCACTTCCCATTGGAGTTTCCTAGGCAGGATGTTCTATTGAAGATTGTCCTCTTTCCTTCCCCCTAGCAAATCACATTCAATTCATTTTTGGTCATGTTTTCATTTTTATTTGATAAATGTGCGTTGGATATTGTGTGAACGTGGGGTATTAGGCTTACACTGAACATTCCAATGGTTTACGTCTCAAATTCCCTATATGCTGTAGTGCTCATAGTGCTCTGGTCAAAGGTAGTCCACTATAGGGAATAGGGTCCCATTTGGGTCAGATCCATAGTGTGTTTCCCTTGCAATGCCCTCATAAAATTGACACCCCAGTCAGAATGTGTATCTTTAAAGTGTTAGGAAAGTCCATGTTTCCAATAAACTTGTGGGAACCTACACCAGGGTGAATTGAATACAGACTTTGTTTTTGTTCTTGCTCGTAGCTATAGATAAAACAGCAGGCACAGCTAGGCTTTACTTTGGTTGTCTCAAATGGCACCCTATTAGCTATATAGTGCACACATTTTTGGCCAGAAACAGGAAATAGGGTGCCGTTTGGGACGAAGTCCAACTCTGAACTGTTCCTGTGGCATGCTGGACATACATTACCATAGCAATCATACAGCATCAAAATATGAGTTTTCCAAAAACTCACTGCACTCCCAGAACAAAACCTTGTCTACTTTTCTACCTCCATTTTCACCTCGGTGAGAAGTCCTAGGATGCTACCCAATTGGCACCCTAATCCCTAGATAGTGCACTAGTTTTGACCAGACCCCATAGGGCTCTGGTCAGAAGTAGTGCACTCTATAGGGAATAGGGTGCCATTTGGGATGCTGGCCTAAACAGAGCAGGCCCTGCCTGCTTCGTGATGATAATGGCCTCTAATTTGACTAAATTGTGATTTTTATCAGATGCTAGCCAGGCTTCCTCCAACTCCACAGACATTAAAGCCTCTGAAATGGGAACTATTACCTTGAAAGTGCCATCAGTCACTCCCAGTGTTTTGGACAGAGAAACACATAAGCCATATGCCTGCCTAGATCCAGTTTAGAAATTGGACAGCTCCAATTCCATTTCCCCCTTTCCACCAACCGCATGCTGAAGTTATCAGTGGGCATTAGAATTATACCATCCGTCAGGGCCTTCGCCCATTCCAGAGTTCACATTATAATTATATTTATCCTCCGTCGTCGCTTATTTCACTTTGGCTTCTGTCGCCTTAGCCCAGCCACGGGCGTCTTATCTGTTTCCTGTTGCTGCTTTGGAAAGGATTCTCTTTCATTGCATAGTATTGATGACTGAAATCCGCTTTTCATTTATGTGAGTAATGTGTCCCTTATTCAGAGTATATCCAGATATGCTAAAGCTGAGATCATGATGGATGGCTAACGCTGGCTTCATACCCTGGCTGTGGACCCTCTTCCTTTGACTGTCAGACCCTGGAATGTTCACCTTGAGTGTCCACTTGGGATGTCCACCTGACCTGATCACCTATTGACTGTCCATTGAGTCGTATATGCATTCCATGATCCAGTGGATGAAACATAAGTTCATGCCCCTGTACCCATAGTCATTTACTAAATGACCTGCAAGTAGCACCTTCTAACTGACCAGTGATCCTCTCTAAATCCTCTCACCCCTCTCTTTCTCCTCTCTCTCTCTCTCTGTGTGTGTATGTCGCTCTAGAATGCTATATAGGGAATACGGTGGCATTTGAGATGCAGATTGTGTGGCGTTCTTTTTAATCATATGGAGTGGTCAGTGTATGGTGTAGGGCATCAGAGCCCTCCTTTACTCCTCTCTGGACATGGTGAAAGAATCAGCCTGCTGATTGAGGGTCATTTCCAGTCTGAACAGTCCACCGTATGCTGCTCCCTCCAGCTGCTGAATAACCTGAAGCTGGACATGGCCTATAGACTATGTAAATGGAATCTCAATCTTTGACCTAAATGGATTTACAGTATCTGATTAACTGAAAAAATACCTGGGTAGAACAGGGGAGTATTGTATGAGAATGGGGGAGTATTGTATGAGAATGGAGGAGTATTGTATGAGAATGGGATGAGAATGGGGGAGTATTGTATGAGAATGGGATGAGAATGGGGGAGTATTGTATGAGAATGGGGGAGTATTGTATGAGAATGGGGGAGTATTGTATGAGAATGGGGGAGTATTGTATGAGAATGGGGGAGTATTGTATGAGAATGGGGGAGTATTGTATGAGAATGGGGGAGTATTGTATGAGAATGGGGGAGTATTGTATGAGAATGGGAGGAGTATTGTATGAGAATGGGGGGAGTATTGTATGAGAATGGGGGGAGTATTGTATGAGAACGGGGGGAGTATTGTATGAGAACGGGGGGAGTATTGTATGAGAACGGGGGGAGTATTGTATGAGAATTGGGGGAGTATTGTATTGTATGAGAACGGGGGAGTATTGTATTGCATGAGAACGGGGGAGTATTGTATGAGAATTGGGGGAGTATTGTATTGCATGAGAACGGGGGAGTATTGTATTGTATGAGAACGGGGGAGTATTCCATTGGGACTCATTGTGGGGTTTGGTGGTTATCTACCTCATCAGAGAATAATCATAATGTGAATTTCTAATAAAATCATTGAGTGAAAGCTTAATTAAAAATCACAGTTTTAATTAAACATTTAATTAAACAGATAAATTATCTGGGATTTATACCCGGAGACGTGACTGTTTTGTGAACTACAATACGAGTATTGAATAAACATTTGCTGATGTAGTTACTGATATACCCGGCTGATGAGGAAAACGGACAGGTCCCAAAGGGATGTCACCCCCCCAAACCAAAGCCAGCTGTAGCTGTTGGTTGAATTTTTTTTATCAGATTCACGGAGAGAAGCGCACCATCTCAAAAAGACAACACAGCAGCTGGTAGCTAGCTAGAGCCTCTCTCCACAGTGAAAAATGAGGCTAGCTGATAATCCAGTTGTATTGATTGAGAGCAACTCAAAAAACATTTACTGAGAGACTCCTTGACTGCTGCTCAGTATGTTGTAGTCAGGTGCCATCCTCTCCTAATCAGGAACTAATTCAGACCTGGGACACCAGATGAGTGCAATTAACTACCAGGTAGAAACAAAAACCAGAAGTGTTTCTCCAGGACCGGAATTAAACAGACCCGTTTTAGATGCTACATGTGCCTCTGTGTTCTACATGATGTCGCTAAAAATGTCATTTTTGACGTTCATTAGGTCTCAGTTTACTACCTGGGATTAAAGGTCATCTCAGGATTATCTGGGATTAACAGTGATCAAATTGCATTGATTCTTCATTTGCAGTAGCGGCTGATCAATACCAAAGTCATCCCACACAGGCTTAGACTATTAATTCAAGGAAATACAGGACATTTGAGGTAGAAACCCAGATCATACTGTGTCTGGTCTAGTTTGTTCTTCAGTGAGAGGAAAGTAGACATCTTTATTTTGATCTACAGTGTATCTATTTACTCAGGGGGTCAGAGGACCTAAGGCTAATGGATTCACCTACTGTCTATGACCCCGGGCCAAATTAGACTCTGTATGCATGTTCCAAACCTTCTCAGACACGACTCAAAACACACACTCTCCTCAAAGGGCAGTTCCTCTGGCCAAAAGCCAAAACACACTGCCAGCTCTGTCTCTCTATGTACATCGGAACAAACACGGAGAGGGCTTACTCACAAGGATGAAACATAATGTGCATTCCAAATGGCATCCTTTTCCTTATATAGTGTCCATTGGGCTCTGGTCGAGAAGTAGTACACTATATAGGGAATAGGGTGCCATTTGGGATATAGGCTCTGCAGACATTGACAGAACTACCAACCAGCTCCACAGCAGCTTCTTCAAAGTTTCAAGGGAGGACAATTTCTTCCCGAAAGCATGAATCAGGTATTCAAATATCAAAGTGATTTATTATGTACTACTTTTAGAATTGTGTTTATTTACTCAACTATTAAATGGGGACATGTCAGAACGTCATCTTTTGCTTCATCGCCTCTTTCATGTCATAGGGCCAGTTTTGGCCAGTGTAGGCAGTCATTGTAAATAAGAGTTTGTTCTTAATTAACTGACTTGCCTAGATAAATTAAGGTTAAATAAAAAACTGTAAATATATACATAACCATGCCAGCCCATATATAATAAATATATATATAAATAAATAAATACATATTTATATATATATATATACAGTGCCTTGCGAAAGTATTCGGCCCCCTTGAACTTTGCGACCTTTTGCCACATTTCAGGCTTCAAACATAAAGATATAAAACTGTATTTTTTTTGTGAAGAATCAACAACAAGTGGGACACAATCATGAAGTGGAACGACATTTCTTGGATATTTCAAACTTTTTTAACAAATCAAAAACTGAAAAATTGGGCGTGCAAAATTATTCAGCCCCTTTACTTTCAGTGCAGCAAACTCTCTCCAGAAGTTCCCAGCCTGGTGCAGGTCTACAATTTTGTTTCTGGTGTCCTTTGACAGCTCTTTGGTCTTGGCCATAGTGGAGTTTGGAGTGTGACTGTTTGAGGTTGTGGACAGGTGTCTTTTATACTGATAACAAGTTCAAACAGGTGCCATTAATACAGGTAACAAGTGGAGGACAGAGGAGCCTCTTAAAAAAGAAGTTACAGGTCTGTGAGAGCCAGAAATCTTGCTTGTTTGTAGGTGACCAAATACTTATTTTTCACCATAATTTGCAAATAAATTCATAAATCGTACAATGTGATTTTCTGGATTTTTTTTTCTAATTTTGTCTGTCATAGTTGAAGTGTACCTATGATGATACATTACAGGCCTCATCTTTTTAAGTGGGAGAACTTGCACAATTGGTGGCTGACTAAATACTTTTTTGCCCCACTGTATATAACAACAAAAAAAAAATTCAGTCCGGTGAAATAAGGATTATGTTGCATTTACACTGAACAAAAATATAAATGCAACATGCAACAATATTAGGAAATCAATCAATTGAAATAAATTCTTTAGGCCCTGATCTATGGATTTCACATGACTGGGAATACAGATACATATGGATCTGTTAGTCACCGAAACCTTAAAAAAAGGAAGGGTTGTGGATCCGAAAACCAGTCACTATCTGATGTGACCACCATTTGCATAGAGTTGATCAGGCTGCTGATTGTGGCCTGTGGAATGATGTCCCACTCCTCTTCAGTGGCTGTGCGAAGTTGCTGGATATTGGCGGGAACTGGAACATGCTGTCCTACACATCAATACAGAGCATCCCAAACATGCTCAATTGGTGACATGTCTGGTGAGTATGCAGGCCATGACAGAACTGGGACATTTTCAGCTTCTATGAATTGTGTACAGATCCTTGTGACATGGGGCCATGCATTATCATGCTGAAACATGAGGTGATGGCGGTGGATGAATGGCCTGACAATGGGCCTCAGGATCTCGTCACGGTATCTCTGTGCATTCAAATTGCCATCGATAAAATGCAATGGGGCACTCTGTTCGTAACGTTGACGTCAGCAAGCCACTCGCCCACGCAATGCAATACATGCTGTCTGCCATCTGCCCAGTACAGTTGATTCATCTGTGAAGGGCACACTAATCCAGCGTCAGTGGCCATTGAAGGTGAGCATTTACCCACTAAAGTCGGTTACGGCGCCAAACTGCAGTCAGGTTAAGACCTTGGTGAGGACGATGAGCAGTCAGATGAGCTTCCCAGAGACTGTTTATGGCAGTTTGTTCAGAAATTCTTTGGTTGTGCAAACCCACAGTTTCACCAGCTGTCCGAGTGACTGGTCTCAGACAATACTGCAGGTGAAGAAGTCAGATGTGGAGGTCCTGGGCTGGAGTGGTTACATGTGGTCTGTGGTTATGAGGCCGGTTGGACGTACTGCCAAATCCTCTAAAATGACATTGGTGGTGGCTTATGGTAGAGAAATTAACATTCAATGCATTCCTGCAGTCAGCATGTCAATTGCATGCTCCCTCAATTTGAGACATCTGTGGCATTGTGTTGTGACAAAACTGCACATTTTAGTGGCCTTTTATTGTCCATTGCCCTGTGTTATGATCATGCTGTTTAATCAGCTTCATGATATGCCACACCTGTCAGGTGGATGGATTATCTTGGAAAAGGAGAAATGCTCACTAACGAATGTCAACAAATTTGTACACAAAATTAGCGAAATAAGCTTTTTGTGCGTATGGAATATTTCTGGGATCTTTTATTTCAGCTCATGAAACATGGGACCAACACTTTACATGTTGTGTTTATATTTTTGTTCAGTGTGATTTAAGAAATGGCAGAACAAAACAATGGTTACAGAACAAAACAATGGTTACAGAACAAAACAATGGTTACAGAACAAAACAATGGTTACAGAACAAAACAATGGTTACAGAACAAAACAATGATCCAAAACGCATGTAAATGTCCAACGGTAGCCATACACAGCCAAGCTTTCCTCTGCTCCAATAGCACCATGTTAAAGTACTAGCCATTCCATGGGATGCAACCACATGTGTAACATCCTCCACACTAAACATTGGAATCCACAGACATAATGGATTAGATTTAATTGTCTTTTCAGTTTTACAATGTAGCCATATATTTCCAGAGACACTGCTGTCAGCAGAGACTGTAATGCGATATTTGCCTGATGAAATTGCGCTGTTATGGAGAGATGGTTTTTGATGTCAAAGTATGGCGCCACCAGTAGTAATGATGCATGTAACATGGTATAGGCCTGCTTTTAATTTCTGGACAATTTCATGCTTTACAAACCAATATATCAATTGTGTACTAGGTTACAACCAGCAAATACATTGAACTGCTTGTCCTCCTTTTATTACAGTCTCTCCTTTTACTTGGAAGGGAGTTTTCTAAGCAGGACTTGCTATCTGTCATAAGTGCCATATCTCAAATCCTTGCTGTTCCATACAGACAGTTCATCTCATGCGTGCATCATTGTACTTTTTAACGTCTGTTTCACCAAAGCCAGACAATAGTGAAATATCTGGGCCTCCTGCAAAATCCTTCATAGAACAGTAGCCTTCAACCCCTAGGAATCTGTTACACATCACTACATAAATACACTGAATGCACAGACAACATGCAAAATGATCGTGTATACTGTATTAAGTGTTCATCCCCTAGTCTACACCATCACAGAGCTCTGACATAATGTCCTGCAGTCAAGGCCATGATCGACTGGTGAGATGTCATGTGTGATGGATGGCGGTTGGGTGGCTATGAGGGCGTCGTAACAGAGAGATAAAGGTTGCGTCCCAAATTGCATTATATTCCCTTTATAGTGCACTAACTTTGAACACGGCCCATAGGGCTAAAGTAGCTACAGACTGCTATATCGGTCTGCTTTTTTAAAAATTCTGATTTTTCAGGGGGTGCTACCTGGCACCCCTACTTCCTGCGGCTATGGCCTCCATACATCACGTCAAATCAATCAGTCAATGGACCAATCACAGCTGTCAGAAAGAGCACTTACTGAAATATATCTACAGCCCCTAAATATGGTTGTGAACCCACCAATCATAACTTAAGCTCTGCGCGAGTGCCTATCATAATCGCCATGCACTTCACAGCTGATTAAATTTATTAAATTACCTGTATAATCTGCAACAGCTTTGTAAGGATTTTTGGTTAACCATGTTTTTCCATTTCTAATTTCATAAAGCAATAAAGAAATCGTCAGCATCACCAACTTGTCTCTTTAAGGCCGTTAACTTGTACGGGTGCTGTAACATGTCATAGAGGGAGCAAAATGGAGAACTGGGCTGCTTGTGTAAATGCAGCCTTTGAGCTGTGTTCTCTTCCTCTCAGCTTAAAGGTGCAGTGCAGTTTAAAAATGTGATTTCCCTTGTTTAAAAAATATATATATATAGTTCCACACTATGATGTCAAAATAATACTCTGAAATTGTGAAATTATAATAATGCCCTTTTTGTGTAAGATGTTTGAAAAAATAGCTGAAATTTCAGCCTGTTCAGGTGGAATGTAGCATTTGTCCCACATGATGTCAGAATGTGATCTGATTATAATAGACCAATGACTGTTCAGTCTTAGGTTGGGAACCCCTGCTCTAGACCAGCCAACCAGGGCTGTGTATGTAAATCTTCACATTTGTTTTCTAACACCCACATGATCAGACTGAGCATTTCAAGGGCCAATGGAGGCTCAGTTATGAGTTATTTTCATTTATAAATAAACACAGTGATGTTAGACATACAGTGATGATTTAAAATTACAAATATTGCATGGGGGCTTTAAACAGAAATGCCACTAGTGCTTTCCCCTTAAACCAACGGCCCACCACTCACCACAAGGGTGTTCATCACAACAAAGACGGTCTCCATCCCAATGATCATATAATCATGTGTGACTCCTTTTTGTCTGGTTTTATTTGATTTATTTATCCTTTATTTATGCAGGGAAGCCACATGTAGTTGAACTCTTTATTCCAAATGAGCCCTGGCCAAGAAAGCAGCATACATTTATTTACACAACACAATGTAGACTAAAACAACACGAGTCAGTGCAGTGGTCAAGTAAAAATAGTGCACAGAAAGGCTGGCTGGCAACATTGTCAGAACAGCAGCTGGCTTTTACAGCCTGGGATTGAACAGGGATGAACTGCTCATTCAGAGATGGATTCGTAAAGCCTCAATCACTCCCAGTGGTACTCTTCTCTTCCCTCTGGAGTCCAATAAGAACGCTGGTCTCCAACCCCCATATTAATATGACCAGAATGGGTGTTTTCCATTTATGCTGTGCACCAATCGATCTGTGAGGTGCCTCCTGTTGTGTCCTGAGGCTGGGAAGGAAGAGGAGTTCTGAAAGAGGCCATTCAGATGTAATCCAGGGGATCAGGAGCCTTTGGATCAGCTGCTACTGTTACTTACTGTACGTTCTGCTGTAGGGGGTTCCCCTATAGACAGCCTTTGGATCAGCTGCTACTGTTACTTACTGTACGTTCTACTGTAGGGGGTTCCCCTATAGACAGCCTTTGGATCAGCTGCTACTGTCACTTACTGTACGTTCTACTGTAGGGTGTTCCCCTATAGACAGCCTTTGGATCAGCTGCTACTGTCACTTACTGTACGTTCTACTGTAGGGTGTTCCCCTATAGACAGCCTTTGGATCAGCTGCTACTGTCACTTACTGTACGTTCTACTGTAGGGTGTTCCCCTATAGACAGCCTTTGGATCAGCTGCTCCTGTCACTTACTGTACGTTCTACTGTAGGGTGTTCCCCTATAGA
This sequence comes from Oncorhynchus mykiss, assembly GCF_057628025.1. Classification (NCBI taxonomy): domain Eukaryota; kingdom Metazoa; phylum Chordata; class Actinopteri; order Salmoniformes; family Salmonidae; genus Oncorhynchus; species Oncorhynchus mykiss. The sequence continues at coordinate 25,793,417 of NC_143049.1, forward strand.
CAGCCTTTGGATCAGCTGCTCCTGTCACTTACTGTACGTTCTACTGTAGGGGGTTCCCCTATAGACAGCCTTTGGATCAGCTGCTACTGTCACTTACTGTACGTTCTACTGTAGGGGGTTCCCCTATAGACAGCCTTTGGATCAGCTGCTACTGTCACTTACTGTACGTTCTACTGTAGGGTGTTCCCCTATAGACAGCCTTTGGATCAGCTGCTCCTGTCACTTACTGTACGTTCTGCTGTAGGGAGTTCCCCTATAGACAGCCTTTGGATCAGCTGCTACTGTCACTTACTGTACGTTCTACTGTAGGGGGTTCCCCTATAGACAGCCTTTGGATCAGCTGCTACTGTCACTTACTGTACGTTCTACTGTAGGGTGTTCCCTTATAGACAGCCTTTGGATCAGCTGCTCCTGTCACTTACTGTACGTTCTGCTGTAGGGGGTTCCCCTATAGACAGCCTTTGGATCAGCTGCTACTGTCACTTACTGTACGTTCTACTGTAGGGGGTTCCCCTATAGACAGCCTTTGGATCAGCTGCTCCTGTCACTTACTGTACGTTCTGCTGTAGGGGGTTCCCCTATAGACGGCCTTTGGATCAGCTGCTACTGTCACTTACTGTACGTTCTACTGTAGGGGGTTCCCCTATAGACAGCCTTTGATTTGGGGTGGGATGATTAATAGGGACTGTAATGTGACATTAGCCTGGTTTCTAGATCTCTTTGTACTGTCTAGCTCCCATAGGAGTTGGCAAGAACTCACAAACTGATCTTGGACCAGGCTAATGTGATGGCTTCCAACTCCATCGGCATGAAGATGAGTTTTGGTCAAGGGCTCAAAGTTTGACCCACCACTTTCTCTTTGCCACTCAAACCTGAGCTTCAGGTTTTAGATGTATGGCAGCGAACATCTGCTGTCGATTTTGAGGGGAAATAATTAAAGCATTGTTAGCCTTTACATTCACACAGGGCCACACAGACGGGAGTCCGCATCTGGGGGACAGATCCACTGTCTCCTCCAGGTCAAGGCCGGAGACGGTGCTGTGGCCCCATTCCACGGCTACTATTCCCTCAACTGGTGGGCCTCCAAGCACTTTTTTAAGTAGTTTTGTTTGGTTCTCGGCTGACGTCAAGTTATGCTAAACTCACAGCCTCTTTGTGTCCTGACCAAGCTATAAGCCACAGACAAAACTCAAAGGGCACATCCTATCATAACATGAAATAAATAGCTTTCCAGGCTGCCTAGTCAGCAGCCAGGCCAATCCAATGTCCCAAATGGCTCCCTATGTAGTGCACTATTATTGACCAGGGCCTATAGGGCTCTGTAAAGAAACTGAGGGCCATTTGGGATGCAGCCCAAGTCTGTTGAGCCCCAGAGGCTTAAGTCTGTAAACAATGACCCATCAGGCCAGACACAGCAGCAGATATTGAGGGAGCTTGTCCATAGGTTGTAACTCATCTAATGTTAAATCTCACCACACTGCAGGGGATTTTCTTAACTCCTTCTGTATTTCTTTTGTTCTGTTTTATCATTGATTTAAGAGTCTTGGCAAACAATAAAAGACTGAGGTAATCTCTCGATCCATGATAATTGAAGTCCATTTTTTTAAGGCTATTTGATGATAGTGGTACATTGAAGCTTCCAAACGTTTCTGTTCCATTTCAAACACAGTGTTGTGATGAAGGAAGGATGGGGCGCGCACACACTTACTTTTTCAATTCAATAATAGCCTGCCCTAGTATTATGAACACTGACTGTCCTCTTAAACTGTCATTCTAAACAATGACTGTTCAAAATAAAATGATGCTACAACACTGCCAAATGACACACTATTCCCTACACAGTGCACTATGTTTGACCAGAGGCCTATAGACCCTGGTTAAATAGGGCACTATAGGGAATAGGGCGCCATTTGGGAACAGCCCAGTGCTCTGTTGAGAGCCATATGTTCACAGGTTGCATGGCAGGCTAATATCTGATAATAAAGTGGTTCTGTTGCTGTGACCCCTGATGGGGCTGTGACCTATAGGCAGGGGGGCACACATGGTGTTCAAAGAGTATATGGTTGTGTTACATATCACAGGGATTAGACAGATCACGCATGACAGTTTCCAACCCCATACAGGCTGAATGGGTCTGTTCTTTGGTTTTGGAACCAGTGTTTGTCGGTAATGATTTAGCTATTTATCCAATGTTATGTTGTTAATGATTTAGCTATTTATCCAATGCTATGTTGTTAATGATTTAGCTATTTATCCAATGCTATGTTGTTAATGATTTAGCTATTTATCCAATGCTATGTTGTTAATGATTTAGCTATTTATCCAATGCTATGTTGTTAATGATTTAGCTATTTATCCAATGCTATGTTATTAATGATTTAGCTATTTATCCAATGCTATGTTATTAATGATTTAGCTATTTATCCAATGCTATGTTGTTAATGATTGTGAAAACATATGAGGCTGTTTCATAGATTATCAAACGGCCTTAGGTGGGTCTGTTTTAGTTGTCTGTTTTTGGAATCAGTGCTTTATTGGTGATGTTTGGGATCTTGTATTAAGCTATTTCAAAGGTCGTAAAATTAGAGGAGACTGGATACTTTTAAGAGATCATAAAATGATGTCCAGAAAAGTTACTGGCTGTGTTTGAAAGTTGAACAGTAAACTTGGGATTTCTCTTCTGCTGCTGCTCTCTGGTCGCCTGTCCTGACATGGCTGTTCAGAGTCTAACAGTGGTTTTAATTAGCTTCACTCTGAGAACACAGATGACCTCCACCTGTCTGTCCTCTCACGTATGTCTAGATAGCCCACCCCTCCCCTCTCCCCCCTCTCTTGCTCTCCCCCCCATGTAATCTTCATCAGTGCTTCTGGGACGAGGTCTGCTCCATTGGATAATGCAGAGACTTCCGCCCTCTTTCTCTCTTGTCAAACTCAATTCAGTAATTAGTCAGGTGAGCCAGGTGATGTTTTAATGGCTTGGTTGTTATGAGTGGGCCTAAAGACAATGGATGGTGAGTGATGAGTGACCTGAGGATGTAGCTAAACTAGTTACTATTGTTCATTACTCTGCTTTGTTCGTCTGCTTCCCAAATGCACCCTATTCCCTTTATAGTGCCAGCACCAATTGGCTGTGGGTAAAAGTGGGGCCATTTGGGACGTACGCCATGGTTATAAATAAAACATGATTATTTATTAGTTTTATTCATGTCTGAGGCTCTACTGTGTGTTAGTCCCTTCACTTATCATAAATATACATTGTATCTACCCGTTTCTGGACCATTTACCAGCTACACTGATAAACAGCATTCTAATTGGCACTTTATTCCCTAATGTAGTGCACTACGGGCTCTGGTCAAAAGTAGTGCACTATATTGGAATTAGGGTGTCATTTGGGATGTATATTGGCCCACCACCTCGCTCATCTAGTATTTCCTCTCTCTCCCCCCCTGCAGCAACAGACTAGCGCCTAGCAACCACGACCGGATACAGCGGCTGAGGCATGAGTTCCAGCAGGCCAGGGAGGACGATGACCCAGACGACCGGAGACGCACATATAGCTTCGAGCAGCCCTGGGTGAGTGTCTGAGACCGGGCTGAGAACCAGGCCTGCCTGCCTCTCCATGGACCAACCCCTCACTAACCACTTCCACTGCCAGCCTGGGAGGGCTGCTAACACCCTGGCTGGCTGGTTATACTTGCTGGCTGGCTGCACCGTGGAGCCTCCCACTAACAACACTGGGCCTGGCCTGAGCATGGACTGTCCAGTATGACACTGACTGAACGTCAGCCCATGGAGCCTCTTCTCTTTAACTCCTCTATAGGCCTCCCACCTAACCCAGGCTGTGTAGCTCTGATAACTCTAACAATGTTGCGTCCCAAATGGCACCCTATTCCCTATTTAGTGCACTATTTTTGACCAGAGCTCTATGAGACCTGGTTAAAATAGTGCACTATGTGGGGAATAGGGTGCCATTTGGGACACAAACAACCTCTCCACCGGCATGTGTCCTGGAGTATGTGTCCCTCTGGCACGCTCACCTGACCTCTAACCCCGCCCCCCCCATCACCACCACCACTCCCTTCATACCACCCTTGTCATCCAATCTGCCATCAGTGCCATTTGTTGGTTTGTCTGTCACTCACAACACAAGGATCCCCCCCACCTTCACATGGACCAATGGACTCCTATCTGTGTCTGATTGTGTTTCCTTGTTGGGGGTTTCTTTTTTGTGTGTGAAAGGTGGCTTTCTGGTTTTAACTGTGCCTTTTTAGAATAGGTTTAGGTATGATTTTCTCCCTTTTGATGGCATGGCTGTTGGCCACCAAGTTAGAATGAGTGAGAATTCAAACTGAACAAAATTGGAGACCTTTCTATGACCTAATTGAAGGTATTTGGTCCCTCAATTAAAAACAGCACTATTCTTCCATTGCACCAGCAGTATGCCTTAAGTATACATTTTACATTGTCAATTATGATGTAAAAATCTGAATATCAACAAAATGATTTGCCTAATGTTTGAGAGTCGCTACTTTAATATGTCTGTTGTTGTATGATATTGTTTTCCTATAAGCACTAATGTATTTATTGACTTTTGTTGTATTAATCTTATACATTGTCCATATGACGTACATTTCTACTAATTCAACTTTCATCATATAGACCTGTAATTTGCGGTGACGTTTTTAGAGCTGGTTTAGACTGTCAACATGTAGTAGTTCGTGTTTATATTGTGTTGTCTAAGGCTTGATTTGAATGAATTTTCCAACGTTTGTAAACTGATAGCTAATGAACAGACTCCATTGACATCTGGGGCTGTATGTGTCAGGTGTCTCAGAGTAGGAGTACGGATCTAGGATCGTTCATTGTGATCTAAAAGGCCAAAAGATCCTAGATCAGCATGCCTACTCTGAGACGCCTGATGCGTACTGACCCTGGGCTTCTCTTATAGGTGATGACAAATCAAATAAAGGGCTTGGTCTTGTTTTGAGTTCTGTTTGATATTAGTACCCTATAATTGAGTAAGTTGTGTGCAATGTGTGGGAGAGAGCTTTCCAACCCCACTCTGTTTCTCTGAACAGTCAACATGCATATAAAGTGCCTTGTAAAGGTTTTCAGACCCCTTTGATTTCTTCACAGTTGGGATTAGTGTTATTAAAATGGATTTAATTGTAAACTTTTTTCAACAATCTACACAAAATACTCTGTCAAAGTAGCCAATGCGTTTTTTTTTTTTTTTTAAAGATTAAACAAAATGTCATGAAAATATAGTGGTTGCATAAGTATTCATCTCCCTGGGTCAATACATGTTAGAAACACCTTTTTGATTACGAATGTCTAGAAGAACTTTGCACACCTGGATTGTGCAACATTTGCCCATTAATTATCTTTTAAATATTCTTTAAGCTTTGTCAAGAGGGTGGGTATCATGGCTACACAGCCATTTTCAAGTCTTGGTATAGGTTTTCAAGGATATTAAATGGCCATTCAGGAACATTCACTGTCTTCTTGGTAAGCACGTTGTTGATCCATCCTCAGTTTTCTCCCATCACAGCCATTGAACTCTAGCTGTTTTAAAATCACCAATAGTCTCATTGTAACATAACTGAGCAGCTTCATTCCTGTCCTGCAGCTCAGTTCAGAAGGAAGACTATCTTTGTGTCTGGGTGGTTTAATACATCATCCACAGCATCATTAACTTGACCATGCTTAAAGAGATATTCAATGTCTGATTAGTTTTTGTTACCCATCTACCAATCACTTGTCTTTGAGGCTTTTGAAAAGCTCCCTGGTCTTTGTAGTTGAATCTAGGCTTGAAATTCAATACTTGACACCTTACAGATGTTGTTTGCATGAGGGACTGAGGAAGGGTTAGTCAAATTAAAAGCATGTCAACCCCTATTATTTCACACAGAATGAATCCATTTAACTTATTTTGCCAAATGTTACTCCTGAACTACCTTAGGCTCGTCTTAATAAAGGGGCTGAATACTTAAGCAACGACTATTTTGGTTATGACGTTTTTATTTATCTTTAAAAAAAACTTCCACATTAACATTACTGAGTATTTTGTGTAGATTGTTGATAACAATTACATCCATGTTAATCCTACTCTGTAACACAATAAAATGTAAGGGGTCTGAATACTTCTGTGTAGGTTATGTCCCAAATGTTACCCTATTCTCTAATTAGTGCACTACTTTTGAACAGAGCCCTATGGGAATACCACTGCATTGTTTGTTTACATTACTGATAGAACATAATGTTCCCATGACAGCAACATTAAAGGGACAGTCGGACATTATTGCAATCACAATTTATTTCTGAATAACCAACCTCTTACAGAATCGTAAAGAAATCTAGTCATTTGTGTTATTTTTTCCCTACCATACTAATTGCCACATTATGGAAAACAGGAACATATATAGCTGGCACCCTTTTCCGTATATAGTGCACTAGAAGGTCGACCGATTAATCGGAATGGCCGATTAATTAGGGCCGATTTCAAGTCGATAACAATCGGAAATAAGTATTTTTGGGCACCGATTTGCCTATTTTAATTTTTTATACCTTTATTTAACTAGGATAGTCAGTTAATAACACATTCTTATTTTCAATGACGGCCTAGGAACGGTGGGTTAACTGCCTTGTTCAGGGGCAGAAGGACAGATTTTCACCTTGTCAGCTCAGGGTATCCAATCTTGCAACCTTACAGTTAACGAGTCAACGCAATAACGACCTGCCTCTCTCGTTGCACTCCACAAGGAGACTGCTGTTACGCGAATGCAGTAAGCCAAGGTAAGTTGCTAGCTAGCATTAAACTTATCTTATAAAAAACAATCAATCATAATCACTAGTTAACTACACATGGTTGATGATATTACTAGATATTATCTAGCGTGTCCTGCGTTGCATATAATCTGACTGAGCATACAAGCATCTAAGTATCTGACTGAGCGGTGGTAGTCAGAAGCAGGTGCGTAAACATTCATTCAAACAGCACTTTCGTGCGTTTTGTCAGCAGCTCTTCGTTGTGCGTCAAGCATTGCGCTGTTTATGACTTCAAGCTTATCAACTCCTGAGATGAGGCTCGTGTAACCGAAGTGAAATGGCTAGCTAGTTGGCGCGCGCTAATTGTCGTGTTGCTGGTTCAAGCCCAGGGAGGAGCGAGGAGAGGGACGGAAGCTATACTGTTACACTGGCAATACTAAAGTTCCTATAAGAACATCCAATAGTCAAAGGTTAATGAAATACAAATGGTATAGAGGGAAATAGTCCTATAATTCCTATAATATCTACAACCTAAAACTTCTTACCTGGGAATATTGAAGACTCATGTTAAAAGGAACCACCAACTTTCATATGTTCTCATGTTCTAAACAAGGAACTGAAACGTTAGCTTTCTTACATAGCATATAATGCACTTTTACTTTCTTCTCCAACACTTTGTTTTTGCATTATTTAGACCAAATTGAACATGTTTCAATATTTACTTGAGGCTAAATTTATTTTATTGATGTATTATATTAAGTTAATAAAATAAGTGTTCATTCAGTATTGTTGTAATTGTCATTATCACAAATACATTTTCTTTTAAATCGGCCGATTAATCGGTATCGTTTTTTTTGGTCTCCCAACAATCGGTATCGGTGTTGAAAAATCATAATCTGTCGACCTCTATAGTGCACTGCTTTTGAGTGCTCAATCAACATCATGCCTTCTGTAGTGGCCACAGTGCCTGATCTAGACTAATGTCAAGTCCAAAGGAATAGAATCGCAGTGGGTTATCTCAATATGTCCGCTGACCCACTCATCATGGAACATAGACAAGGTGAATGGAATTCTGGGAATTCTATTCCTGGGCCCATAGGGTAAACAGTGAAGGGAGAGTATAGGTGTTACAGCCATGTGGAAGCACTGACCCTGTCACTGTAAGTGTTCTTAGCAGGTATTGATATTAAATATCTGGCCAGCTCTGTGCATTATCTCCTCTACAGCCTGCCTGTTGAGGCCTGCTGTCCAATTTCTGTGGGCTGCAGAATAATTTCCCTAATTATCCGGTTCTGCATGCTGTTTAGTTAGGTGTTCCTGGTTAGCTGAAGTGCAGTTCGACAGCTCTACATCCCCTGATTGGTACCCCTGTGGATGGTATATTTCTCACTGTAGAGGAGAGCAAGTTCAGTAGGTAGAAAATGTTTTGGAACTGGGTACTACCTGAACTTGCTAAGTAAGAACACCGATTTTTCACTTTCCGTCACAAAGAGTGTTGCTATGGTGTGCCCTACAGAACACAACCCTAGTTTCCGTGGGCTAATTCCATCACAGTGACTGATGGGTAGATATCCAATCTGTGTTGTGGTTGCATTGGGGACCCTTTATTGAAGTCATTTACCACACAGAGCAGTGCATCGACTGGCTGCTTCCGCCAGCAGCGCTATATTGCCACACTGTATTGTTCATTTTAATACCTCCATTAGCTTTAGGTCTTCTGGGTCATGTTTTATCTACTGGTGTTTCCTCATGTTACTAAGGTATTATTTCAAGACACTAAAGGGATCATTCCCCAATACTTCCCCATATTGCAAATTGTAATTTACATGTACGTGTATAATCACAGTAAAATTCACATCTGAAAATGACTGAGAGCTAGCGACATGGATGGAGGTGAGCTGCCTTTACGTGTCCCTAGCCTTGTTCCATGTTCTGTCTGGTGTCGCCATGGCAACAGATACAGCACGGCAACAGCCCAGGTTATGCCAATCAGTCCCCGATGATTGCAGGGATTCATTATGTTTATGTGCATGTCTCGGAAGTCCTCTCAGCGATGACAGGACTAATCTCTTTATGGCCCTCCCACCACTAGTGTGGCACTGTATGAATAGTTGGCATTGCCCATAAAAATAATTAGATTGCCTTTGTATTATGACTGATCGGCAGCCATTACACCCACCTCATGGCTAATGAAAGATGGGGAAGAAGAACAAAGGTGTGGTCGTTAGTAGTTACGCCGACATGTTCCAGAAAGGATATGGGATGTCTCTCTCAAATGGCACCCTATTCCTTATATAGTGCACTACCTTTGACTAGGACCTTATCCATTCTTGCACTATTTAGGGAATAGGGTGCGATTTGTGATGCAGTCATCTGCCAGGAGGAGCTGGAGATAATTAAATGATGATGCTATTCCAAGGTGCCTTGCCGTACGGTGGTGTACACTGTGTGTTCAGGCGGGTTAATGACCTGTGCTAGGGAGGAGGGAGGAAGCCCTGTCACGATGTCAGCGGAGCAGCTACTTGCTTCTTTTAAGGCCCAGTGCAATCAAAAATGTGATTGAATTATACTTTGAAATTTTTGATAATGCCCTTTTAGTGAAAGAGCTGTTTGAAAAGACCACCTGAAATGTCAACCTGCTTTGGTGGGTTGGAGTCTAATTTAGTTATTAGACCAATCAGAAAGAGTTCCAACTCTTTCTGCCCTTCCCACTCAGACCATTCCCAGGCTGTCCAAGCAAAAATCATGCTTGAGAAATGACTTCTTTTTTTTTTCTTTTTTTTATTATTAAAAAGAAAAATAATCACAGTATGGTACTTAATAATTGTTACCCAGAAATGATTTAATACTGAGATAAAAACGGCTGCATTGGCCCTTGTAACATCTACTTAACATTCATCACATCTCACTTGTCCCTACATCTCCAGCATGGTCCTCCATCCTCCCTAACCTCTCTGTCTCTCTGTCCGTTTTACCTGAGCACTATGAAGGACAAGGACAGGTAATGTCATCTCTGGATGCCTCCTGGTAAGTGTACTGCAGAGCTATATATTTAGATAGTTTGGCCAACTTTTAGAATGGACGCCATGTTTGTGCCTTTGAGCATTCCATTTATCCGTAGGTTCATGTCACAGAACTAAAGTTACATTCAATTTCTAAGGGTTCATGTACTGTAAATGCATCATATTACATAACTCAATGTCCAAACACTAAATACATGGCTCTGGTGTACAGTACGTGTCTGTGAAAGTTGTGTGTTGAATAACCAGGATGTTGGCCCATTCCTCTTTCAGCAGAACACCACCAACACCGGTCCAAGCCCGTACCAGACAGACAGACAACAGACAGGCCGACACTCTGTGTCTGTAGAGATGCAGATGCAGAGACAGAGGCAGGAGGAGAGAGACTCCTTCCAACAGGCGCAGAGACAGTACAGCTCTCTGCCACGGTAAGTGTGTATGTGTGTAACACACAGAAAGAACACCCGTAGTCCCTATTTGTTTTCCCAGGTCAAGGTGACATTACATATTAATGACCAATTGGCCATGGTATTATCCATTCATATGGATGACATCAGCCTGAAATTATCAGCCGGAATCTACAACCAGGTCATTCCTGTCTGGAGTCCAAAGCACCAAACCCACAGCCAAATCTCAGAATAAGCTCAGTTAAACCACAGTCGAGGACTGCTTCCTAAATGGCCACCTATACCCTACATTGTGCACTACTTTTGACCAGAGCACTACAGGCCCTGGTCAAAAGTAATGCATGATATAGGGAACAGGGTTCTATTTGGGATGCAACAAGGGTGTGTCACATTACCCACCACAGTAATCTGACATGATCGCACTAATCTGAGAATGAAGTTACCTTTGAACTACATGATCTGTGTGTTATTACAGGAAGTGGTGTGTCTGTCTGTGGCCTTACATGCTGAAGAAACCGCACGTGCGCAAGTTGATTTTGTTCACCCACACCAGATGCAATCAGGACACGCAGATTGAAATATTCAAACAAACTCTGAACCAATTAAAATTATTTGGGGACAGGTCAAAAAGCATTAAACATTTATGTCAATTTAGCTTGCTGTTGCTAGGTAATTTGTCTTGGGATATAAACAATGAATCCACAGATAAAAAAGGTAAATCAAATGAGTTTCTCGTCATCGCTCCTCCCTTCAGGCTTATTTTTCTTTGGACTGTATATGGCGGTTGGCAACCAACTTTACGGTGCATTACCATAAAGATGAACTGAGTGTGGACCTCAGTTCATCTTTCAATCACCCACGTGGCTATATGCACCTAAAAACAATGAGATGGGAGAGGCAGGACTAGCAGCGCTTTGAGCGTCACAAATAGAACCAAGTTCTATTTTAGTGCTTGGCCACAACGATTGAATAACACGTATGTGTACATTTATTTTGCGACGTCAGCGATGTGGTCAGCATGTTATTATCTGCTCAGGGTTAGAGGTATAGTTCACGCTTCTGATTGGCTCAGGGATTAGAGCAGGGTTTCCTTAACTTTTTCACTCAGCCGCCCTTTCCAACATTAGAGAACATCCCGCGCCCCCCCCCCCCCCCCCCCCCACGTCTATTTCTATGGGTACAAGTTACTGACAAACTGTTCACACCCCTCTTGTTGGCTGAGATAACATTTTGCAGGTTTAAAGCAAATTTCCTGCAATTATACATATTGTCTTGTGTGTTCATGTGATATTTGAGGTACTCGAACGTTACAACAAAATCAATGGACTAAAAAACCTAGATAAAAAACGTTGGCTGACATGGGTTGAGTTGTTCTGGACAAGTTTCTGACAAGTTCTAAATAGCTCTCTAAGGTCTGCAATGACTGACATGACAAGGAAACCTGCTGATGCATTACCCAATTTCAAAATTGAACCATTAGAGGATTGTTCATTCTTGTTTAGCGAGAAGCTAAACATTGGCGCCAGAGGGGATGACTGCCGTCTTATCGGCTCTTAACCAACCATGCTATTTTATTAAAAACAAAATTGCATTGTTCGTAACTTGTTTTGTAGATAATGTTGTTGCTACCGTCTCATATGACCGAAAAGAGCTTCTGGACATCAGAACAGATTACTCACCTCAGATTAGACAAACAGTTTTTCTTACACTGAAACCCTGATATTTTTCCGCGAAATCTCAGTTGCCTTTTGAGGATCAGGCGACGAGTAGCTAATCTGCCCATGCCTTCCGTCCTGAAAATCGCTGAAAAAATAAATGGTACGAACTGAAAGCACGTACACTACCGTTCAAAAGTTTGGGTTCACTTAGAAATGTCCTTGTTTGTGAAAGAAAAGCATTTTTTCTTGTCCATTTAAAATAACATAAAATTGATCAGAAATACAGTGTAGACATCGTTAATGTTGGAAATGGCTATTGTAGCTGGAAACGGCAGATTTTTTATGTAATGGAATATCTACAAAGGTGTACAGAGGCCCATTATCAACAACCATCACTCCTGTGTTCCCATCCACGTTGTGTTAGCTAATCCAAGTTTATAATTTTAAAAGGCTAATTGATCAATATTTTTGCAATTATGTTTGCAGAGCTGAAAGCTGTTGTTCTGATTAAAGAAGCAATAAAACTGGCCTTCTTTAGACTAGTTGAATATCTGGAGCCTCAGCATTTGTGTGTTTCGATAACAGGCTCAAAATGGGCAGAAACAAAGAACTTTCTTCTGAAACTCGTCAGTCTATTCTTGTTCTGAGAAATGATGGCTATTATATGCAAGAAACGGAAGATCTCGTACAATGATGTGTACTACTCCGTTCACAGAACAGCACAAACTGGTTCTAACCAGAATAGAAAGAGGAGTGCAAGGCCCCGGTGCACAACTGAGCAAGAAGATAAGTACATTTGTGTCTAGTTTGAGAAACAGATGCCTCACAAGTCCTCAGCTGGCAGCTTCATTAAATAGTACCCGCAAAACACCAGTCTCAACGTCAACAGTGAAGAGGCGACTCCAGGATGCTGGCCTTCGATGCAGCGTTCCAGAGAAAAAGCCATATGTCAGACTGGCCAATAAAAATAAAAGATTAAGATAGGCAAAAGGACACTGGACAGAGGAACTCTGCCTAAAAGGCCACCATCCCGGAGTCGCCTCTTCACTGTTGACGTTGAGACTGTGGGATAATACTTTTCGAAACGGTCATCCAACTCGGAATACCAAGTCGGGAACTCGGGCCTCTTTCTAGAGGAAGATCACTGATGTCATGATTCGGCCTATTTTTCCCCCCCAGAGTTCTCAGTTGTATTGAAAGCACCATATATCCAGACAATACCAGACTTTGACAAAGTTTTATGACAAAATTTGCCCACAAGAAGGAGCACCACACCATCTTCCTGTTCAAGTGAGCACAGCACTACAAGACGAGTCCAAAAATGTATTGTATGCTGCATAAATGATGTAATATGCCAGGGAGATAAGAAAATAAAACTCCCTAGAAAGGCCAAAACCTAGAGAGGAACCAGGTTATGAGGGGTGGCCAGTCCTCTTCTGGCTGTGCCGGGTGGAGATGATAACAGAACATGGCCAAGATTTTCAAGTGTTCATAGATGACCAGCAGGGTCAAATAATAATAATCACAGTGGTTGTCGAGGGTGCAACAGGTCAGCACCTCAGGAGTAAATGTCAGTTCGCTTTTCATAGCCGATCATTCAGAGTATCTCTACCGCTCCTGCTGTCTCTAGAGAGTTGAAAACAGCAGGTCTGGGACAGGTAGCACCTTCGGTGAACAGTTCAGGGTTTCATAGCCGCAGGCAGAACAGTTGAAACTGGAGCAGCAGCACAGCCAGGGGGACTGGGGACAGCAAGGAGTCATCAGGCCAGGTAGTCTTGAGGCATGGTCCTAGTGCTCCTACAGAAGAGATGAGTCTTCAATAAAGACTTGATAAATAAATACTTTTTCCTAGCCACCGTGCTTCTACACCTGCATTGATTGCTGTTTGGGGTTTTAGGCTGGGTTTCTGTACAGCACTTTGTGACATCAGCTGATGTAAGAAGGGCTTTATAAATACATTTGATTTGATTTTGATTTGAAGGTTGAGACAGAGTCTGCGTCTCTCACATGGGTATGCAGACCATTCCATAAAAATTGAGCTCTATAGGAGGAAAGCCCTGCCTCCAGCTGTTTGCTTAGAAATTCTAGGGACCTTAAGGAGGCCTGCGTCTTGTGTAGGTATGTACGGCAGGACCAAATCGGAAAGATAGGTAGGAACAAGCCCATGTAATGCTTTGTAGGTTAGCAGTAAATCCTTGAAATCAGCTCTTGCCTTAACAGGAAGCCAGTGTAGGGAGGCTAGCACTGGAGTAATATGATCACATTTTGGGGTTCTAGTCAAGATTCTAGCAGCCGTATTTAGCACTAACTGAAGTTTATTTAGTGCTTTATCCGGGTAGCCAGAAAGTAGAGAATTGCAGTAGTTTAACCTAGAAGTGACAAAAGCATGGATACATTTTTCTGCATCATGTTTGGACATTAAGTTTCTGATTTTTGCAATATTACGTAGATGGAAAAAAGCTCATTCATGTCTTAATCGAATTATAGATTGCCTCTTATCTGCTCATCCTTCCTTTGTCATAGTTTGAACATCTTAATTGTCAGTAGAAAACACATTTGTTTAAGCAAGTCATCCATATCAGCTATATATTTTTTTAAAGGCAATAAATGAGGCAGAATTAACTGTTTCGCTGCCAGACAAGGCTCCACTTATAGCCAGGTGTAGCAGGATTCACTCCATGGTGCTGAAAAGAAAGCTCTGCTGTTGGGACAGCTTTATGTAGGTCCTAACGGTTTCTGTGCACTGTTCGTCACCGTTATAGTGCAATTAATGTATTGTTTAGTGTTGTGTTGTGTAGTGGCTTTGCTGGCATGCATTAAAAAAATGTTTACCCCACCAAGATTTACACACCAAGACATGCTATTATCGCCACTGCTGCTAGCTAGTACTTCATCAATTCAGCTTAGTCATTGGTTGCTGATACAGATTCCCGCTTGATGAATATTTGAAGAAGCAGCTTTGTTTACGGCAGAGATTTATTGTATAAATGTCTCCCCGATGCCTGGTCAAAGAAACATCCTGTGGCTTTGTGGTGTCATTTCATTGTAATTCTATTAAGGCCAGTTGTGTTTGGATTAACCTGTTTGTTTAAACATTCCATTGTAATTCTAGGCCATTGACTTGGAGTAATATGGGGCCTGGTATCAGCTTGTGCAATCTTGATTGATTTCATATGGCCCCTTGCTTCTGCAGCACAAAACTCTCCAACACACACAAACACACACACACACACACGCTGCCATTGGTTGAATGGATGAATCATGGCCTATTTGTGATTCATGTTAGTGTGTTCATAAACAGCGTTTTAGATAAAGGTCAGTTTCCTCCTGGTGAAGCTTTGCTAAACAAGGGGTTCAAGTGAAAATAGGCCTTGAACAATGACGCTTGTTGAGAGCCCATGTTCATCATTGACACACAGTATAGATGTCACAGCAAAAGTCTTGTCATTTACATCAGGACCAAAGGGCTTCGGTGTCTGTAGAGAGGCTGTCGAAGTGCTTCCCAAACGGCACCCTATTCTCTTAATGGTGCACTACTTTTAACCAGAGTCAAATAGGTCCTGGCCAAAAGGAGAACACTACAGTGCCTTGCGAAAGTATTCGGCCCCCTTGAACTTTGCGACCTTTTGCCACATTTCAGGCTTCAAACATAAAGATATAAAACTGTATTTTTTTGTGAAGAATCAACAACAAGTGGGACACAATCATGAAGTGGAACAACATTTATTGGATATTTCAAACTTTTTTAACAAATCAAAAACTGAAAAATTGGGCGTGCAAAATTATTCAGCCCCCTTAAGTTAATACTTTGTAGCGCCACCTTTTGCTGCGATTACAGCTGTAAGTCGCTTGGGGTATGTCTCTATCAGTTTTGCACATCGAGAGACTGAATTTTTTCCCCATTCCTCCTTGCAAAACAGCTCGAGCTCAGTGAGGTTGGATGGAGAGCATTTGTGAACAGCAGTTTTCAGTTCTTTCCACAGATTCTCGATTGGATTCAGGTCTGGACTTTGACTTGGCCATTCTAACACCTGGATATGTTTATTTTTGAACCATTCCATTGTAGATTTTGCTTTATGTTTTGGATCATTGTCTTGTTGGAAGACAAATCTCCGTCCCAGTCTCAGGTCTTTTGCAGACTCCATCAGGTTTTCTTCCAGAATGGTCCTGTATTTGGCTCCATCCATCTTCCCATCAATTTTAACCATCTTCCCTGTCCCTGCTGAAGAAAAGCAGGCCCAAACCATGATGCTGCCACCACCATGTTTGACAGTGGGGATGGTGTGTTCAGCTGTGTTGCTTTTACGCCAAACATAACATTTTGCATTGTTGCCAAAAAGTTCAATTTTGGTTTCATCTGACCAGAGCACCTTCTTCCACATGTTTGGTGTGTCTCCCAGGTGGCTTGTGGCAAACTTTAATCGACACTTTTTATGGATATCTTTAAGAAATGGCTTTCTTTTTGCCACTCTTCCATAAAGGCCAGATTTGTGCAATATACGACTGATTGTTGTCCTATGGACAGAGTCTCCCACCTCAGCTGTAGATCTCTGCAGTTCATCCAGAGTGATCATGGGCCTCTTGGCTGCATCTCTGATCAGTCCTCTCCTTGTATGAGCTGAAAGTTTAGAGGGACGGCCAGGTCTTGGTAGATTTGCAGTGGTCTGATACTCCTTCCATTTCAATATTATCGCTTGCACAGTGCTCCTTGGGATGTTTAAAGCTTGGGAAATCTTTTTGTATCCAAATCCGGCTTTAAACTTCTTCACAACAGTATCTCGGACCTGCCTGGTGTGTTCCTTGTACTTCATGATGCTCTCTGCGCTTTTAACGGACCTCTGAGACTATCACAGTGCAGGTGCATTTATACGGAGACTTGATTACACACAGGTGGATTGTATTTATCATCATTAGTCATTTGGGTCAACATTGGATCATTCAGAGATCCTCACTGAACTTCTGGAGAGAGTTTGCTGCACTGAAAGTAAAGGGGCTGAATAATTTTGCACGCCCAATTTTTCAGTTTTTGATTTGTTAAAAAAGTTTGAAATATCCAATAAATGTCGTTCCACTTCATGATTGTGTCCCACTTGTTGTTGATTCTTCACAAAAAAATACAGTTTTATATCTTTATGTTTGAAGCCTGAAATGTGGCAAAAGGTCGCAAAGTTCAAGGGGGCCGAATACTTTCACAAGGCACTGTATGTAGGGAATAGGGTGCCCTTTGGACACAGACGCCATCCATAAGAGATAGCTGGTTTACATTCATTTACAGAGAAACTGTGTCTTACATGTCAATGACATGTGTCCCAAATGGCACCCTATTCCCTATTTAATGCTCTACTTTTAACTAAAGCCTTATGGGCCCTGGTCAAATGTAGTGCGCTATAGAGAATAGGGTGCAGCCCACATGTACAGTACTGGCATAATATCTAATGGAAAAGAGAATAGATAGCTGGTTTACATGTATTTACAGGGAAACAGCCCAAGTGTGTCTCTTGTGTCAATGTATGAAATATAATCAGAAATGGAGTCGTGGAGCCCCATCTTTTGAAATTGGAATCATTGAAGCATGGGTTTAAAATAAACAGCTGGGTTTGTGTTTCTGTTATTGGTTGAAAGGCCAGCATTTCTGTATCTAACCGCCGGTTGTATTTACACAAAGGTCTGGGTACATTTCTCATTATCATTTTTCCTTCAAATACAGAAATAATACAGTTTCTTCACAGCTGGTTGATAAACCTGCTAATTATGCATGGCTCTGAGACAGAAGGCTGTTTGTTTCAGCCCTGGCTTCAAATACTACTTGAAATCTATCAAATATTTTTTGAGCATTTGCTCTAGCCTGCCTAGAGTGACAGATGGGTGGGGTTTACAGTTGTGGGACTATTCTATTGGTCCATTAGGTCAGACAAGCACAGATTAAGTATTTTTTAAATGATTTAAAATAGTGTTTGAACCCAGGTCTAGTTGGTTGATGTTATTGTGTCTGTTCCATTTGTCCTGCCCCTGCGATAAGCAGTGTTCAAGGCCTGAACACTCATGCATTTCATAAGGGCTGAATACAGAGGTCACAAAGTGCCCAGTCAAGCATGAGTCTGGGTGATGTCACACACACACATATATATATACATCCTGTGTGGCTCAGTTGGTGGAGCATGGCGCTTGCAACGCCAGGATAGGGGGTTCGATTCCCATGGGGGACCAGTATGGAACAAAAATATGAACTACTGTAAGTTGCTCTGCTAAATGACTAAAATGTAAGATACCATGTCAGATGTCTAGTGTCAAACCGCCGCAGACACATAGTGGGCCGAGTTGAGTCTCATCTGCAACAGGGCTGCTATTACTGCCTATCAAACCCAATGGCCCGATCTGTGCTTCACAACAGGCCTAAATGGATGGGAATGGCTGTGCCACTGGTTTATTGTGTGCTAAAATTGCCTATTGGTCATGTGTGGCACTGTGCCTTGTCTGCCCCAGCCTCTCTCTATGGAATATCCTCTCTTTCTGAACTCCTTCTCTTTAAAACCCTCTTAACCGCTTTACTCGTGTCTCACCCTGTCTCCTTTTTATTCTCTCCCTCCCACCAGACAACCCAGGAAGAACCCTAGCTCCATCTCTCAGGACTCCTGGGTCAAGGTCTACCCGCCGGGCGAGGGCTTCCAGACGACCAAGGAGAACCCTCGCTACTCCAGCTACAAGGGCTCCAGGAACGGCTACCCGGGGGTGAGCAGTGTGAATGCCCGCGTCTTGCTGGAGGCCCAGGAGCTGCTGAGGCAGGAGCAGAGACGCAGGGAGCAGAAGGCCAAAGGGAAGCAGCTACTACTAGCACCCCCGCAGGAGCACCACGGGAACAACACCTACAACGCCACTCCGTCATACTCAGCTCACAAGGACCCTGTGTCGCCTAAGGGCCCCTATAGACAGGACGTACCCCCCTCGCCCTCCCAGCTGGCCAGGCTCAACAGGCTGCAGGGGCCTGAGAAGGGGAGGCCCTTCTACTCCTGAGGGGATAAGGGCGGGAAGGGACAGGGCAGCCAAGAAGAGGCCACAGTTGGTGGCAACTACTGCAGGAGCTGATTAGCTATAGAATGGGGAGGACCTTCTACTCCTGAGAGGATAGGGACAGGGTGGGCCAGAGGTGCCATAGTTGTGGACAATGTGAATAGGGAATGCACAGTGAGTGTTAGTATTAATGGCCTCTTAGTGACGACCGTTCAGTCCTTTTTCCTCACACAGACTGTTGTTAAATGAGACTTTCAGTGCCTCCTGTGTTCATGGACATGATGCTTTCTGGGGTAGTAGTGGTGTTGTGGGATTCATAGACATCTGTCACCCTCACGCTCTGACAATCATACAGGCAAACAGATGTTTTTTCAAACAATGGAGGTGTGTGTGTGCGAGTGCGAGACTGTCTTAATGTATGTATGTGCGTTATGCTAGTGTGGTGTGGACACTTACAAGGTCGCCTGGTTTAGTTAAACCATGGCTCCTACTTGACCTGCCCTCCCCTGGACATGAACCTCCCCATAGTTGGTAGTACACTAACACGTCAAAACAACAACGCTGAGCTCTCACTATTCTATTTCTCTGTGTTCATCCTGTTTTTCTTTACTTCAGTAGTCACCAGTGGGCTAGAGAAAAGAGAGGGAGTGTGTAAAAGGAGGGGGAGCATAGCACTGGTTATTAATGAAGGACTCTCATAAATTATTCATGTGTGCGCCATCTCCACGGAGAGAGAGAGAGAAAGATAGAGAGAGAGTCTGATCCACCGCCTGGCCCCTCTGCTCTGGGCATGGCTAACCTGGCCTGCCTGTCTCTGGCTTCCTCCTCTCCCTCACCACCACTTTCTCCTCCTTCGCTCTTCCTCTTTCCCCTATCCTCCTCCCCCTCACCACCTATTTCACCTCTTCTCCTCACCCTCACCACCTATTTCACCTCTTCTCCTCACCTCTTTCACCTCTCCTCCTCTTCCACCTCTCCTCCTCCCCCTCACCATCACTTCCACCTCTCCTCTTCCCCCTTCCACTCCTAGTTCACCTCTTCTCCTCCCCCTCACGTCCTTTTCCAACTCTTCCCCCGTCAACCCTGCACTGAATTTTGCATCACAAGCTGCCTGCCACAGCCAAAGAACAGAACACAGCACCTAGAGGCTGCTGTGTAGTGGAGGGCCACACCACAGTTTCTCTCCGCAGAGAGACAATCGGAGTACCGACGCAAGACTTAGGTTCAATCTTCCCTTGTTCATAAAAAATAAATAGTGTTTGAGTGGTAATTGCTTTCAGCTGCCGTATAGCGGAGTACTAGTGAGTCGCTCTCCTCTTGTAAATATTGGACCTTTAATGTAACGATGCTCTGATGTCTATGAAATGTACCAAATGGTGGAGATGAATTTCAACCGAACAAAGGAGAGCACAGAAAAGATGAAAAATCTAATGACTGTGGTACGTACTCTGTGTGTTGCCTCGTGGTATACTATAACAGAAGAGTCTGGCACCTCGCTGCTTTGGAGATGTGCTTCAGTGTTCTCCCTATGCCAATTACAGCCATACGAAATGCATTAGCTTCCATTTGTGAGTTAATACAGTGTCTGTGTCCCAAATGGGACCCTACTATCTACACAGTGCACTACGGGCCCTGGTCAAAAGTAGTGCATTAAATAGGGAATCAGCTGTTGAACACGTCTAACATGGAAATAAGACTGTGTTCTGTCGTCTGTACTTAAGTACCTTGCCAATGTCTGCAGTCTGGTTGGAATCTGTTGTATGGTGTCCATTGCTAGCTTAGTTCCAGATCTGTCTTGTTAATTTCTATGGTCGTTATAGTTAACAAGGGTGTAGGCAGAAGTTCCCCAGGCTATGTTGCTGATCTTATGTCAGTTTTTCATGTCCCTCACTAAATGGTTAAGGTTAGGATTGGGGGGAGGGGAAGCTGATCCTATATCTGTACCTAGGGGAAACATCACCCCAGAGTAGTAAATAAGACAGGGCAAATAGATCTGGGATCAGGTGGACCATCTGACCACCACTGGCTAAGTTGAGAGTTCAATAATAAGTGCCTGAGATGCCATGCAGTTCCTGAATAGGAAAAACAATGTGGATTGTTCCTTGTTGTAGCTAAATAGACACAACACCATCACACCATGTGTTTTTAACATAATATTCTCATGTCTACAGCACAGTATGTGTTTTGATTGTTTTGGGGCTTTTTTACAGTGAGAGTTCAAATAAGCCTCTGCACAGCTGATCAGTGTATTTGTATCCTGTCTGTTTGACATTGCCTTCACAATGCTGTACGTATCATGATGTTTAAAGTATAAAGCTATTGTAAGCACAGTGCAATTGTTTTTCAGACTTTGACATGATATGTTTAGACATGTATACAGACACGTTTCCTGTACATATCACATTTAGAATAAAAGGAAGGCCGTTTCATCCTGTTTACAACTATCTCTGGGTTGTCCTCGATTTGTCATCCTCTCCTTTGAATAATGAACTGGCAGTGATATCAGGTTATATCCTCATTAGTAGCAGTGAGTCTGGTTTGATCCACTCTTGTATTTGTAATATGATTTTGCCTTTTCTATCAATAGGTTATTGCAGTTCTAGCTTCACATCTTTCATGTAAACAGCTCTACGAGTGTCTCTGTATCCTTGTCTCTGTATGCTTGTCTCTGTATGCTTGTGTTTGTGATTATGTGTAAGTGTGCGTGCTTTAGTGCCTGCATGTCGGTGTTTGTATAGTCAATGCAGTCAGAATGGTTTAGAATTTAAGGCTGATGTGTTTCCTGTTGTTAATTGCACTCACATTCCCATTGTCTCTCGTACGGTGTTAAATTACTCGGGCTACTGTGTGTGTTCCTGGGGTTAAAGTTGACGTTCTAAGCAAATACCACTAAGCTGTTTCAGCTACCGAGGGGAGGGGGGGGGGGGGGGCTCTCTTGAAAGGAATATGAGAGAGGAGGAAAAAATATGTTGAAGGAAAGAAATCCTTTCATCTCATCCTGTTCTTTTATCTTCTTAGCTTTGTCTGCTCTTTCATCAATTTATAAAAGAACGCCTCACAGAGAGAGAGGCGTCTCCCTATGCTTTTGGCAAAGCCTCCGGCCAGAGGAGGATTGTCTTTGATTTCTGACTCGTAGATAGAGGAAAGCCTGAAGGTCATTGACTATGGCACAACCAGAGGAACCAGAAATATGTATTATTGCGTAAGGCGTGTCCGTTTGATCCCGTGCTCTGGCTGTTTTACTACTATGACTGACTTGGTGTGTAGTTTGAGTTAGGAAATGTGACACTCAACCATTCTTTTGCTTTCTTGCTGTGTCTTTTCAAACACATGACTACTGGGTCGTATTCACTTGGAACCAAACAGAAGCAAACGGGCCAATTAGAATTTTTCCATAAAGAAACATTTGTTTTTTGCTTTCCATTGCAAAATGTTTTTCTGTGGTGTGCAGTAACTGATATGACCCAGATGAAAGACAGCTGAATGACGAGGGACCTTAGATACATTTTTTTATGCATCACAGTTTCCAAATCTACAGTAGATTTTGCCCTTACACATTCTTGTCCATGATAGTAAAAACACATGTTGAATCCCTCTCAGAACAGCGTGTTGTTGCTGCGGAGGCCTTTTCCTGAGTTCCAGCATTCCGGGCATCGCCCGACATCGCCATGCTGATGTGAAGGTCATCCAGGGTCACGGAGAGGTCAGTGTTCATCCTCAGCTGGCGCTCAGCTCACAGGATACACAGCCTGCTTTGAGTTAACTACATACATACCATACATTTAACAATATGGATATCACCTCTTCTCATTAGTATATAAATATATGTCTGATATAAACGTGCATATATGGCGTGTATATGGTATAATGTTATTTAACAATGGTGTTCAGCTTGCAGCTCAGACTGGCATTGATTAACAGTGTTGACCTCTCCAGGACAGTTTCCATGGGATCAGTATGAAGATAGGAGGATAACAATCAAGGTCTTCATCTGCTTGCCTAGTGATAGAGAATGTGATACATTTTAGATGGGACATAAAATATAAAGAACACTGCATCATGTGAGACAAGCGATGATTAATTTTACAATAGTCTAGAATCCATATGTAAGGGAGCATCCGACGGGTCGATCTCAGTTTTTTGTTGTGTTTTTGTGTTGTTTTCAGCCCAGGTTCACGCAGCAGTCTGGTGTGGACTGAGGGTAATAAGTGTTTGTACCCCAGCCAAGCCAGTGCTGCCATATCATTACTCATACTCTTAACAGCTAACTCTGAGCTTGTAATGCTCTCCTCTCTCCATAACTCCCAGCCACACCACGGATCACTTCCTCAAAGGCCTTTCTCTATGGAGAAATTAATAACAAACACTGGGCTTCATAACCGCCTATTTCACTGATGTTATCACGTCGTCGTAGAGTTAGTGGGGTTCATTATACCCCATCATTCTATATTGAAACGCAATCAAACGTGCTTGAAACGTGCTTCTACACCTGCATTGCTTGCTGTTTGGGGTTTTAGGCTGGGTTTCTGTACAGCACTTTGAGATATCAGCTGATGTAAGAAGGACTATATAGATACATTTGATTTGATTTTATCAAGCTCATGAACACGTCAGACCTGGGTTCATATACTCATCAAAGTCATTTCAAATACTGTATCTGTCCTTGATTGTGCTTACCTGTTGCAATGGAACCAATAGAAAACTCCAACATTGCAAGTAGAAGTAAAGCTATTTATTAAAAGTATTTGAACACCGGTCTAAACACGTTTGGAGATCGGGTGGGTTGGTACAGTGAGGGCTGTTGTTACTGAGGTGACACCTGTTTCTGCTTGCTTGCTGGTTTCCCTGTATTTACGCTGTATTCTCTGGGATGGATGGAGTCTTTAAGGGTGTTTCGAGAGGAAGCTGTGCTAGTCACAGAGAATCTGAAGCATAAATCCTGAAGGAGACAAAGGTATTGTCCCAAATGGCACCCTATTGCCTATTATAGTGCACTTATTCTGACCAGAGCACTATGGGCCCTGGTCAAAAGTAGTGCACGACATTGGGAATAGGGTGCTATTTGGGACTGAGACAAAGGAAACCAATAGGAGGAAGTCCCCCAGGTCTAATCTTAACCCTCTGCTGTTGGAGGAACCTCTGGTGGGATTTTACTATGGTTAAACATAGACCATAGTGTTGTCTACTTATCTAGCTACCTACCACACACAGACAGGTTGACAGGCACCCCAATCCTCAGCAAACTGTTTCATCACATCCACATTGGTGCAGTTTTCTATGCTCTAAGATAATCTCATGTCTGTGGCCTGTCATGGAACACCATTAAAAAGGATTGTGGCACTCCTTTGTGGAAGCTTTATAAAAACAATCTCAGTATTTAGTTTGTACAGTATAATTTGTAGCTACTGCTCTTGACTTGTGGGGAAGTAAGAAAAGCAGCCTGGCAGCACTATCCGAATAAAGCAGAATAAATGACTGAGTCCTGACTCCTAAAGGCATTTATACTCCAAACAGAATTCACCCAGCTTGTCTTTCAAATGCACCCTGAAATGGCTCTAACATGCCTTATTCCCTCTGTTTAACCCCAGTTAGCCATAAAATCATTCTCTGATGCCTGCTGGACAGATACTGGCTGGCATGTTCTCTGTGTTCAAAATATACCATATTCCCTACATAGTTCCTCTATATATCCCATTTGGGATGCCCAGGCAGTCTGGAGAGTTTGCGCCTATAGATAGTTTCCCTTCCAATAAATTACTAGTGTGTAAACTTACTGTAAAAGTTATGGTCATGCTCTCTGTGACAGATATATTTCATATGCAGGAAGTGGCTTCCCACTAAGCGCAAAATGGTTGAATCAACATTGTTTCAATGTACTTTGTCAATGTTTTGTGATGTGGATTCTACACAGAAAATACATCAACATAAATTGTTGTTTTGAGGGTAAAATGTCTACCACAGGATTATGGTTACCAAATTTCAGCATAGACAAACCTTGTATAAAATATGTTGAATTTGTACCTTTTTAAAACAACGTCAGATCTTCAGTGTTACATTCACTACCAGAAGAAAAAAAACAACAGGCTGGGCAGCACCTCCTAGGAATTGATCTATCGACAGCTGTCCTTTGGTCTCTCATCCAGGGTTTTAACCAAGCCCAGCCCTGCTTAGCTATGATATTTGTCACTGACTATTACCAATGTGCTATCGTGAGAATCATTGTTAAGCAATCTCTGCTTAAAAACTAAATAAGATATACTGTTGCTTTTGAAGTCATTTCAAAGGGTAGGTTTAACAGAGCAAATTAAATGTGACCATACTTTATCACTCAAATATCATGATGTTGTTTAGGCCTAAATAGCATTTGCAAATTCATCAACAGCTTTCAACCCAGGATTCAACTAAAAATAGGCAATACATAGGTCTAGGGTTTCAAACTCTGGTTGATTTTACATTGAATGATATTTAGTGATTATTGAATTGTGTTTGGTTGTCAATGCAACCAAATATCAATATTTGAAGGATATTTATCTTGTGCTTGGATAGTTTCATCTGTAGCACTGGCTTAGTCTGGCTTTAATTCCAGTTTGTTTTCAAATTAATAATTGCTATGTTGTAATCAGGTATCCATGTCAACCAAAAATGTAAGTTAAATATTTTTATTTAAAGTGCATTTCAAGTTTGATTTTATTTGATTTAGCCCAATTATTTAAGGTAATTTATTTATTTGGGGGGTGGGGTCGAGGTGAGGAGGGGGATAATTTAAGATACTGTTTGAAGAGGTAGGGTTTCAGATGATTTCAGAAGATTGGCAGGGACTCTGCTGTCCTAGCTTCAAGGGGAAGCTGGTTCCACCATTGTGGTGCCAGGACAGAGAAGAGCTTGGACTGGGCTGTGCAGGAGCTGCCTTCCCGTAGGGAGGGCCAAGAGACCAGAGGTGACAGAACGGAGTGCCCGGGTTGGGGTGTAGGGTTTGAGCATAGCCTGAAGGTAGGGAGGGGGGCATGGGGGAGAGTGTGAGGTGAGAGAGGGAGACACCCCAACACCTGTAGTGGGAGCTGCCCCCAGTGCATGATCATCTGTCTCTGGGATTGGACTGGGCTCTAATGGCCATACATATTTGCAAGCATACACACACAAACACACTTTCTCTTGTTTTTGTTCTCTTTCTCCCTGTAATTTTAGGAGATCCAGATAATGTATTTATTCTTCTGCTTTTATAGAGCGTCTCCTTTACATCCAGTTGAATAATGAGTCTCTTAATTTAATTTATGTGTAATGTCATATGCCCTGCCGTGCCACACTGCTACAGTCTCTGTCGGTGAGTCACTATTAAAGGTTCATAGTCCCTTTGAGACAGTGGGAATATGGTACATTTCTACATTACAATGTATGTGTCCCATCCCACCCTATTCCAGATTAAGCGCACTACTTTTGACCAGGGCCCGTGGGGCTGAATGTTTATTAGAACCCCCTCTGGTGATGTTGCCTTTTTAATTACTCTGTATTGCCTATTGGCTGTACCTACAGATGGGTCCGTTTTGGCTCAAGCATTGCACAGTAACACAATCACAAAATGAGCCACTGGTACTGTTGTGGCTCTAGTTTCCCAGCATATTTCCCCCTCCTTTCTTGTTATTGACAGTGACCTGCAGATGAGCCTGTTGCTGGGAGGAGAGTGGGAGTGGCACCCTATTCCCTATGTATTGAATTATTTTGACCAGATCCCTATGAGTAATTGTCAAAAGTAGTGCACTTCATAGGGAATAGGGTATCATTTGGGACGTACCCTGGGTGAATGAAGATTAATGACACCACCAGGACCGTGTCTCCTGTTAATAATGCTTATTCATCACTGTCCCTGTCTGCCTCTGGATGCTGTAAACACACACACACACACACACACACATTTGTTTTATCTTTCTTGTGGGGACCAAAAAATTGCTTCCCATTCTAAATCCTATTTTCTCTAACCCCTAAGTCTAAAATAGCCTTTTTCCTTGTGGGGACTGGTGAAATGTCCCCACGTGTCCTGATTGTCTCAAGATATGAATGCTTATTGGGGAACAGTACCTTTAACAGTATGTGTTTGTATGATGTTGAATTCAAATACACATACACATGGTTAGCAGATGTTAATGCGAGTGTAGCAAAATGCTTGTGCTTCTAGTTCCGACAATGCAGTAATAACCAACGAGTAATCTAACCTAACAATTCCACAACAACTACCTTATGCACACAAGTGTAAAGGGATAAGTAATATGTACATAAAGAGATATGAATGAGTGATGGTACAGAACGTCATAGGCAAGATGCAGTAGATGGTATCGAGTACAGTATATACATATGAGATGAGTAATGTAGGGTATGTAAACATAAAAGTGGCATAGTTTAAAGTGGCTAGTGATACATGTATTACATAAAGATGGCAAGATGCAGTAGATGGTATAGAGTACAGTATATACATACAGTGGGGCAAAAAAGTATTTAGTCAGCCACCAATTGTGCAAGTTCTCCCATTTAAAAAGATGAGAGGCCTGTACTTTTCATCATAGGTACACTTCAACTATGACAGACAAAATTAGAAAAACAATCCAGAAAATCACATTGTAGGTTTTTTAATGAATTTATTTGCAATTTTTTTGCCCCACTGTATACATATGAGATGAGTAATGTAGGGTATGTAAACATTATAAGTGGCATTGTTTAAAGTGGCTAATGATACATTTTTTACATAAATTTTCCATTATTAAAGTGGCTGGAGTTGAGTCAGTGTGTTGGCAGCAGCCACTCAATGTTAGTGGTGGCTGTTTAACAGTCTGATGGCCTTGAGATAGAAGCTGTTTTTCAGTCACTCGGTCCCTGCTTTGATGCACCTGTACTGACCTCGCCTTCTGGATGATAGCGGGATGAACAGGCAGTGGCTCAGGTGGTTGTTGTCCTTGATGATCTTTATGACCTTCCTGTGACATTGGGTGGTGTAGGTGTCCTGGAGGGCAGGAAGTTTGCCCCTGGTGATGCGTTGTGCAGACCTCACTACCCTCTGGAGAGCCTTACGGTTGTGGGTGGAGCAGTTGCCGAACCAGGCAGTGATACAGCCCGACAGGATGCTCTCGATTGTGCATCTGTAAAAGTTTGTGAGTGCTTTTGGTGACAAACCGAATTTCTTCAGCTTCCTGAGGTTGAAGAGGCGCTGCTGCAACTCTACTTTGTCTCTATACTGACGCTTAGCTTGTTTGCGGAGGGAATAGCTACACTGAGGAGGGAATAGCTACACTGTTTGTATTTGGTCATGTTTCCGGTCACCTTGCCCTAGTTAAAAACAATGGTTCGCGCTTTCAGTTTCGCGCGAATGCTGCCATCAATCCACAGTTTATGGTTTGGGAATGTTTTAATAGTTGCTGTGGGTACGACATCGCAGATGCACTTGCTAATGAACTCGCTCACCGAATCAGCGGATTCGTCAATGTTGTTGTTGGACGCAATGCGGAAGACATCCCAATCCACCCCAATCCACGTGATCGAAGCAGTCTTGAAGCATGGAACCAGATTGGTCGGACCAGCATTGAACAGACCGGACGGGAGGGAGCTTCCTGTTTTAGTCTCGGTCTATAGGCTGGGAGCAACAAAATGGAGTCGTGGTCAGCTTTTCCAAAAGGAGGGCGGGAGAGGGCCTTATATGCTTCGCGGAAGTTAGAATAACAATGATCCAGGGTTTTACAAGCCCTGGTTGCACAATCAATATGCTGATAGAATTTAGGAGGTCTTGTTTTCAGATTCGTTTTGTTAAAATCCCCAGCTACAATGAATGCAGCCTCAGGATATGTGGTTTCCAGTTTACATAGACTCAAATAAAGTTTGTTCAGGGCCATCAATGTGTCTGCTTAGGGGGGAATATATACTGCTGTGATTATAATCGAAGATAATTCTCTTGGTAGATAATGCGGTCGACATTTGATTGTGAGGAATTCTAGGTCAGGTGAACAGAAGGACTTGAGTTCCTGTATGTTGTTATGATCACACCACGTCACGTTAATCATAAGGCATACCCCCCCCCCCACCCCTCTTCTTACCAGAAAGATGATTGTTTCTGTCAGCGCGATGCGTGAAGAAACCAGCTGGCTGTACCGACTCCGATAGCATGTCTTGAGTGAGCCATGTTTCCGTGAAGCAAAGAACTTTACAGTCTCTGTCTCTCTGGAATGCTACCCTTGCTCGGATTTCATCAACCTTGTTGTCAAGAGACTGGATATTGGCGAGTCGTATGCTCGGGAGCGGTGCGCGATGTGCCCGTCTCCGGAGCCTGACCAGAAGACCGCTTCGATTGCCCCTTTTACGGCGACGTTGTTTTGGTTCGCTGGCTGGGATCCGATCCATTGTCCTGGGTGGTGGGCAAGACAGAGGATCTGCTTTGGGAAACTCGTATTCCTGGTCGTAATGATGGTGAGTTGACGTTGCTCTTATATTCAGTAGTGCTCTTATATTCAGTAGAGATCATGACAGAACACGGCCAAGATGTTCAAATGTTCATAAATGACCAGCATGGTCAAATAATAATAATCACAGTAGTTGACTGTATGTAATGAAACCTAAGATTACCTGGGGTACCAATGTAAGAAGTAACACGTAGGAACGCGAAGAGAGGCGCCGGAAGTGCCTTCCATACAGTTGAGTGTGTTTCAATTTCGTCCTATGTGAATACTCTTATGTCCACTGTGTGTATTTTAATATACACTGCTCAAAAAAATAAAGGGAACACTTAAACAACACAATGTAACACCAAGTCAATCACACTTCTGTGAAATCAAACTGTCCACTTAGGAAGCAACACTGATTGACAATACATTTCACATGCTGTTGTGCAAATGGAATAGACAACAGTAGGAAATTATAGGCAATTAGCAAGACACCCCCAATAAAGGAGTGGTTCTGCAGGTGGTGACCACAGACCACTTCTCAGTTCCTATGCTTCCTGGCTGATGTTCTGGTCACTTTTGAATGCTGGCGGTGCTTTCACTCTAGTGGTAGCATGAGACGGAGTCTACAACCCACACAAGTGGCTCAGGTAGTGCAGCTCATCCAGGATGGCACATCAATGCGAGCTGTGGCAAGAAGGTTTGCTGTGTCTGTCAGCGTAGTGTCCAGAGCATGGATGCGCTACCAGGAGACAGGCCAGTACATCAGGAGACGTGGAGGCGGCCGTAGGAGGGAAACAACCCAGCTGCAGGACCGCTACCCTCCGCCTTTGTGCAAGGAGGAGCAGGAGGAGCACTGCCAGAGCCCTGCAAAATGACCTCCAGCAGGCCACAACTGTGCATGTGTCTGCTCAAACGGTCAGAAACAGACTCCATGAGGGTGGTATGACGGCCTGACGTCCACAGGTGGGGGTTGTGCTTACAGCCCAACACCGTGCAGGACGTTTGGCATTTGCCAGAGAACACCAAGATTGGCAAGTTCGCCACTGGCGCCCTGTGCTCTTCACAGATGAAAGCAGGTTCACACTGAGCACATGTGACAGACGTGACAGTCTGGAGACGCCGTGGAGAACGTTCTGCTGCATGCAACATCCTCCAGCATGACCGGTTTGGCGGTGGGTCAGTCATGGTGTGGGGTGGCATTTCTTTGGGGGGCCGCAAAACCCTCCATGTGCTCGCCAGAGGTAGCCTGACTGCCATTAGGTACCGAGATGAGATCCTCAGACCCCTTGTGAGACCAAATGCTGGTGCGGTTGGCCCTGGGTTCCTCCTAATGCAAGACAATGCTAGACGTCATGTGGCTGGAGTGTGTCAGCAGTTGCTGCAAGAGGAATGCATTGATGCTATGGACTGGCCCGCCCATTCCCCAGACCTGAATCCAATTGAGCACATCTGGGATATCATGTCTCGCTCCATCCACCAACGCCACGTTGCACCACATACTGTCCAGGAGTTGGCGGATGCTTTAGTCCAGGTATGGGAGGAGATCCCTCAGGAGACCATCCGCCACCTCATCAGGAGCATGCCCAGGCGTTGTAGGGAGGTCATACAGGCACGTGGAGGCCACACACACTACTGAGCCTCATTTTGACTTGTTTTAAGGACATTACATCAAAGTTGGATCAGCCTGTAGTGTGGTTTTCCACTTTAATAATGAGTGGGACTCCAAATCCAGACCCCATGGGTTGATAAATTTGATTTCCATTGATAATTTTTGTGTGATTTTTGTTGTCAGCACATTCAACTATGTAAAGAAAAAAGTATTTAATAAGAATATTTCATTCATTCAGATCTAGGATGTGTTATTTTAGTGTTCCTTTATTTTTTTGAGCAGTGTATAATCCTATCAAGGAGTCTGATAGCTGAAGAGCACGTAAAACATATTTTATTTCATTTGAAAGCACTGCACAGTACACACAACCATATGCCTTAGCCAAGATGACAGAAAGACCATAAAATAAAAGGAGCTACATTTTAAGAAATGAAAGGGACCTCTGTCCTCAAACTGCTGCTTGATAGAAACCCATTTCAGCTCTGGCATTTCTGCCCATAATGGCAAATAAAGACTGGAGAGTGTCCAAGATGGGGTCTAAATGAAAAAACTTCGAGGCTCTGACCCAGGGCCAAGGCCTGTCCATCTCCTCAGCCTAGTACAGCTGCTGACCAGGTCTGCTTCCCAAAAGGTACCCTATTCCCTACACAGTGCATGACTTTTGACCAACATCTTAACCTTCATCACAGACCATATGGACATCTGAAGATATTATCATTGTATGATTTCTTATTTCAGTGGATTGTGTACCGTTTTATTTTAGAAATAAGACAGACATTAAAATTTGTCAGCATTTGAATGAAAATGACAGTTATTACATGATACCATAGTACACAACACGTCATGTTAGATCCAGCTTCATTATCTCAGACATGATGCACCAGCATGGAGAAAGGAGCTCAATGGGAATGTGAGTTAAAATGGTGAGTATCATATTTGATATAATTTAGTTTTATTAGCCACCGCAGTCAACTCGGTAACACTGGCCACTGTTTTCCAGGGGGTCCATGCTCTGTGGGATAAATCCCAACCATGGCCCAGTCAGCAGCCACATCCTTAGAGGGTTTGGCTCAAACCTGGCTGGCTGCATCTCGAGGAGTCACCTGCTTCTATTTCACTGACTGACTGGCTTTAGGATTAGCGACCAGCGATAGGGGGGTGGTGGCTAGGAGAGAGGATGAGCCAAGTATACACATCCTTCTGTCATGACGTTGGCCTGGGGGGTTGGTTTATGACAGTCATAAATACCTCTTCCCCCCTTTTTCCTCTCTCTTCCCTACTCAGGTTACATTTGCAAAACCCTTGGTTAACATAGAGATTCTGGGAACATCAGAAGGTGGGGGGAAATGAACTATATTCTGGTAATCCGACCAATTGAACATATGCGGTGGTACTTAATGAATATGATGTCAGTTCGGTTGTCTTCTGAGACATTCTCATCAATGATAAGATGACATAAACTCTACAGTGGAAAGTCTACACATCAGAGTTATCGGATTCACATGGAATTGTTGTTCAATTTAAATGTTTGAATATGAAATTATTCGTGATGGGATGAAATGTGATTTTAGCTTGTTAAATGTGAGATTTGGGTTTTCATAAGATAGGGCTCTGCTCAATCAGTGGCCCGCCCCTGTGAAGGGACATGGGCTATAAAACTTTTCAAACACGCCCTCCTCTCCCTTCCTTCAAAGCCCTTGACGACAATGTAACCTCCTGTTCCGAGGACGTGAGGACGACGGTCCTATGTCAGAATGGTTCAGATAATAACTACAGAACGAAGCCAACATCAGCGTGAGCTTTGGTTGCGAATGGTATGAACCTTGAACTCTTATTCACTACAGAAGTGATACCTTCTAGCCGTTGAGTTAGCAACAGCAGATGCAAACAAGGGTTAGGAAGGAACAGACAGAGTATCCCGTCTATCACCCAACGACGTTACTACAACGTATCCAATTGACGACCAGAGACATTCATCAAAGGACTCGGGAGGCTGTGTTGCCCAACCATCTACCACCAACCTACTGAAGCACAGCTCAGAGTAAACATTTATTGCATTTTCCTTTTCCAAATGGGCGGTAATTTAGAATGCATAAAATACTGTATTGACGATAGCACAGCTTCGCCCTTTGTTCCTCAGTCTTCCCGCTCTTTCACTCAAACCCAGCCCCTTTTCTTTTGTGTAACAAGCTGTCATATCTGTTCCGCCCGCCAGGGACGTTTTCCTTTATGACGTAATTTCTAATCAAGTTATGATTTAATTATGTGTATGTGTAATTATGTGTGATTAGTTAGGTATTTAGTAAATAAATAATTGAACACAATTTTGTATTGCTGGTTCAACTTGTTAGTCAAGGTTCGTGCAGATACCCAAGAATTTACAACTTTCAGATGAGACTGAATTAAAATGTTGATTAATATGGACTGTTATTGATGTAAAATATTACTAGGCCTTTAAGAGTTTATTCGGAAGATAACCGCTCTATAAATATTATTTTGTGGTGCCCGACTCTCTAGTTAATTACATTTACATGATTAGCTCAATCAGGTAATATTGATGACGGAGAAATTATTTAATAGAATAGCATGTCATATCACTTAATCCGGCATAGCCAAAGACACGACACTTCCTTCCAACTTATCAGTGACCACTGAGACCAAATTAAGCATAAACACAAGAGCACATTGAGAAGGACGTGTATGTTGCAGCAGCTAGCACCTCAGAGGATCCCATGCCTTGGGCTGTATGTTCCCGCAGCTAGCACCTCAGAGGATCCCATGCCTTGAGCTGTATGTTCCAGCAGCTAGCACCTCGGAGGATCCCATTTCTTGAGCTGTATGTTCCAGCAGCTAGTACCTCAGAGGATCCCATGCCTTGTCCATCCAGACCGAGGAAGATGGAGATCGTGTCCCAAATGACACACTATTCCCTTTAAAGTGCCTTACTTGTCACCTGAGCCCTATGGGCACTATGTAGGATAAAGGTGCCATTTGGAAGGCGGAGACTGTTAGTTCCATGCAGCGCTGGGCCCCTGGTCTGGTCTGATGCCAACAGCTGCTTCTCTCTGAGCCAGGCCCAGCTGTGGACTAGGAAGAAGACTGGTGGTGGCAGTGGGGGGGATATCAAAGGAAGGCAATGGAAATAAAGTAAGAGGGCCAAATCCCAAATAAATTTGTGCCACAATCACTGCAGCCCAGGACTGTGAGAAATGTCTTTCTGATGCCATTGTTTTGTCCCAACTCGCAACCAATTCCCTATATAGTGCACTACTATTGACCAAAGCCCATATGTCCCTGGTCAAAAGAAATGGTACCATTTAGGACACAGAACATCCCAGGCCGGCCCATTGTGCTTGGGGCAGACCATCTAGGGAACCAATGACTCCTTGAATGCATGAATTGTATGTATATCGTATGTAATTGTATTATATATTGTGCTTTTCAGCACCTGGTTCATGATGTGATGAGAAGTCTCACAAAATGACTGGAATATAGATGTAGCATCTTTTTATTTATTTATTTTATTTCACCTTCATTTAACCAGGTAGGCAAGTTGAGAACAAGTTCTCATTTACAATTGCGACCTGGCCAAGATAAAAATATCTTAATCTGGTCACGCTTTTGTCGCTGAGAATATTCCTGTACCGCAGGAAATGTACTAACTAATTTCACTGAAAACCCGCAGTAACACAGTTGATATGATCAGTATTGCACTTTTCATGTAGCATACTTTAGGCCAGCTAATACCCTAACCACCAATCAAGCAAACATTATGGACTAAATGACAGTATAGGTCAAATTTAAGATACTTCCATCTGTAAGCATGAGGAAAAACAATGGTAAGATCTGTTGAATCTATATGGATAAAAGCATTACAAGAGAGGGAAATTATAATCTATGTATGTGTTATGAAGGGAAATGATTTATGGTAGGATGCCCTTCCTACTTATGTGTTTATTAACATGAAATGTGTGGAGGGCAGGCAGTTCAACCTTTGTAATTTTAATGGGATTTCTATCATTTAACCCCATGTTAATGTGAGACAGTCACACATGTTGGTTCATTGTGTCTCCCCGACCTGGTGTCTGTGCCATCACCAGAACAATTACACATCTTCTGGTTAGACATGATTGTAAAATAGCTAATTATTGTGTCTACTGCCGGCATGCCAGCATTCAGATGAGCCAATTGTGTGACAAACTAACAAGCCAATTCAAAAGCAGCCATAAAGGAATGATGTTTCGGGAGCATTGTTGGTACATTCAATGAACATTCTGCGCCACCATTCAACTGTGTATCTTTTGAAAGACATTCAGCTTTTCAATTCCCACACAGAGGCTCACAGTAGTTCAATTAGGTTTTATTCTATTTCCAATTCCAGTCCCGCTCATGCTGAATTTACGAGATACGCATGTTTTCCAGAGAAAGGAATTCCACATAGTGGATTGTGGGAAGAACGTTCAAAGAGGGTTTAAATGGAGAATGTGGCGTGATTATTGGACAGTTAAGGTTTGTTTCCTTTCATGTCCAGCCCAGTAAACAAAGCTGCCAAACATCAGTGCCTTTTTAAATACTTGCGTATTTTCATTTTTATTTCACCATACCATTTTAAAGGTGCTCCGGTAACACCTTAAGTGACACCCAGCATCATGACACATTATGACACGGTCATAACCATGTCCTCATATGTCATAACAGCTAACATATCCTGTCATAACCTGTTACAGGTTACAGTTAACACTGTCATGACACATATATTTAGACCTGGCTGGTTATGACACCTACATGAGTGTCAAAACTCGCAAAACTTACCACAAGGCAAAACATTCCATCACACCATAGTCTACGTGTCAACAGTATGTTTATATTCCATAACGTTTTCTGAAATGGAACATATTAAATTATAATTGTAATTGCGCACACATTGATGTGACACCTTCACCTTTCCCAATGTTCTGCTGCTGTTGACTGGGATGAATGCAGGAGCAGATTTCAGGAGCAGGACAAGACACCCTCTTTTTGATGATAGGCTTATCTGTCTTATATGATTATGATGGTCCTGACAGTGTAAAATCTCATGGTGTTGACATATTGAAAAACTGTCAGTTCACTCATCATAATAGGATGGACATTAATTGCATTACAGTTTAGGCCTAATTTGGATTTGGCCAATTACTACATTAGCAAAACAACCAGGCTCAAGCCTATCAAAAACAAGTTGGCCATTTTACTGCACTATACCATGGAATATTACTGTGTTTTCCACTGACCTGCTTTACAGCACTCAGATGACGTGACAACGCCATGGTACGATAGATTTCCAAACCAAAGAGCAGTGTGATCTCTGATGCTTTCTACCATGACCGTTGTTTACATCTCGTTAAGTCCATGGAGTGTCAATACTATTGATTTCCTGCACATGTAACTATCCTACCTCTCTCAACCATGGAGCTGACTATCTGTGTCCCAAATGACTCACTATTCCCTAAATCGTGCACTACTTTTGACCAGAGCCCTATGGGCATATACTGGGTGCCATTTTGGACGTAACTTGTGTGTCTATTGACATGCAGGCTGGTGCCTGACAGAACCCTGGATCCTTCCTTGGTCTGTTGGAACCCAATGTCGCTGACTGGGCAGAAGAGGGTCTTCTGCATTGCTTGCTGTTTGGGGTTTTAGGCTGGGTTTCTGTACAGCACTTTGAGATATCAGCTGATGTAAGAAGGGCTTTATAAATACATTTGATTTGATCTTCTCTTTAAGATATGCAGTGGTATGTGCTATCTGGTATGTAGAAATAATGAAGCGGTTGAAAACACGTGTTCAGAATCCACTGTCGTTCGATCAGCCTTCAGAATAATGTCACAGGTTTCTAATAGTTACTAAACGTATTTATTTCCCGTTACATGTTCTAGGATCCTGGGCCACACCAACACAGACACCAGAGAGTCAGAGGTAAAGACAGTGACCATTTTTATTTTAAGTTGAATCGACAACTTAAAATCTATTTTTAAATTGACACTTGCCAGAACACAATTCACAACTAAAGAAAAACAATATTCTGTAACACCATTTTCAGAATTCAGTTGAAAACAATAGCATGTGTTCAGAACCCACTGTCATTCCTATTGTAATGTATGTAGGTGGCAGCCAATATCAAATTCTCCCCACCACTCAGTCAACACAGCTTTTCCACTGTTTCTGTTCCCTCTTTAATGCCACCTATTTAACATGCATCAGACGCTATTATCCACGATGCCAATCTACCTTCAGCATAACACATCTCAGATACGTATGAAAAGGTGTGGAGTCTGTCTGAAATGACTGGCCTTTTGTCCTGTCTGAATAGCTGCAATTTTCCTTTTCAATCATCCCTCCACCACATTCAGAAAATGCCCATACAAAGTCCTGCTATCATTCCTTCTGCAACGCCAGATGCATACTGATCAATAGTCGTATTCTCCCGTTCTGATTCTGATGAAAGCCATTGACGGCCAAAATGTCATGATTTTAGCTTGAATTCGATTTTTGTAAAGCATCAAGATTTTAATTGTGAGTGAGAGTTGCGCCTATTCCTTTCAAATGCTCTTATGTCTCATGTTGGTTGAGCACCTTCTACTCTCCACTCTTTAGCTCTGCCCATTCCTCGAGTTCCCCTATTAAATGCTTAGACGGGAGTAACAGACCATTCTATAATTTCCTCTTCTGTTAACTAAGATTATGAGGGACGGCTCATTGTGTCTTTATTGAGGGGAGAAGAAGTTGACCCCTGGGGTCACACACTCAGGCTCACAGAGGGAGATGTTACATCACGTCTGCGTCCCAAATGATGCCCTATTTCCAAAATAGTGCAGTATTTTTGACCAGAACTCTATGGGCCCTGGTCAAAAGTAGTTCACTTTTTTGGGAATAGGGTGACATTTGTGACACTACAGGCTCACAGAGGGAGGTATTACATCATGTTTACCGAGGCTGGGAGGGCTGAGGCTCATCTCATCCCTGACCATATGTGCCAGTGTCCAGAGAGAACAACCTTGATCTTGACTGCTGACATTTCCCTTCCCCAGGGTCAGATATGAGCGGCGCCTCAGAACTCACATAAGATTAAGGGCAGTAGCATCCGCTAGAGCCAAGCCCATTGGCTGACCTATGACCTTTGAGTGAACATTCTCCCACAAGGGGAGAAAATCTAGGAGGGGAGAGACACAACTGCATCTCTCTAACACCGGATATAAAATCATCTTTGGCTATGTTGGAAATGGTAGTGTAGTATATAGGGAATTGGGTAATATTTCTGACACAGACAGTCTGTGTTGTTTAGCTTTATTCATCCTGTTTTGTTATCTTAGTGTCTGTCCCCTTCACCACATGACACACAGTCAATGCTACTGTGTTACCACCAAACAGAGAGGGGATTCAGAATCTCAAGGTCAAGATCAACTGCCTCGCAGTTGACAGAATGTCCATTCTGTCTACTTGTTGCTCAACTCGCTCCCCTAAAGGTGAGCACACTGAATCCATCCATCAAATTATCCTGGAGAAGACTTCTTCATTCCGACAGATTCTTTCCTTCACTCATCCATTCTTCCTCTCCATGGTAACGGAATTTCGCTGAGGCTCAGATTTATTTTAAAATGTATACCCCCAAAGTTTAATATAACCACACAACTCTATGAACACGGACTACTTTTGAAGGTCCAATGTAGCTGTTTCGATCTTAATATAAAATAATATCTGAGTATATGTACATTATACCCAGAAAAGGCACTACAGAAGGTAGTGTGTACGGCCCAGTACATCACCGGGGCCAAGCTTCCTACCATCCAGGATCTCTATACCAGGCGGTGTCAGAGGAAGGTCTTAAAAATTTCACATTCTTAAAATAAAGTGGTGATCCTAACTGACCTAAAACAGGGAATTTTGAAAAACTGAGTTTAAATGTATTTGGCTAAGGTGTATGTAAACTTCCAACTCCAACTGTAAGTATTCACACCCCTGAGTCAATACATGTTAGAATCACATTTGGCAGAGATTACAGCTCTTTCTCGGTATACAGAGTCTTTCTCGGTATGTCTCTAAAAGCTTTGCACACCTGGATTCTTTCAAAAAATTCTTCAAGCTCTGTCAAGTTGGTTGTTGATCATTGCTAGACAGCCATTTTAAAGTATTACCATAGATTTTAAAGCTGATTTACTGTAATGTTATTGGTATGCTTGTAACTGTTAAAGACTGGGGAGTTTTTCAGAATAAAAAAAGAAACCAAATGGAGCTAAGCACAGGCAAAATCCTAGAGGAAGACCTGGTTCAGTCTGCTTTCCACCAGACACTGGGAGATGAATTCACCTTTCATCAAGACAATAACATAAAGCACAAGGCCAAATACACACTGGTATTGCTTACCAAGACGACATTGAACGTTCCTGATTGGCCTAGTTACAGTTTTGACTATGCTTGAAAATATGCCACAACTGTGCTTGAAAATATGGAGAGTGGTACTCAGTAATGTGTTGTATTGTATTTGGCCCAAACATAACACTTTGTATTCAGACCAAAAGTGAATTGCTTTGTCACATTTTTTTGCAGTATTACTTTAGTGCCTTCTTGCAAACAGGATGCATGTTTTGGAATATTTGTTATTCTGTACAGGCTTCCTTTTCACTCTGTTCAATTAGGTTAGTATTGTGGAGTAACTACAGTGTTGTTGATCCATCCTCAGTTTTCTCCTTTTACAGCCATTAACTGTTTTAAAGTTTTAAAGTCATTGGCCTTCAAAGTCACCATGGTGAAATCCATGAGCGGTTTCCTTCCTCTCCAGCAACTGAGTTAGGAAGGACGCCTGTATCTTTGTAGTGACTGGGTGTATTGATACATCATCCAAATTGTAATTAATAACTTCACCATGCTCAAAGGGATATTCAATGTCTGCTTTTTTTATTTTTACCCATCTGTCAATAGGTGACCTTCTCTGTGATGCATTTGAAAACCTTCCTGGTCTTTGTGGTTGAATCTGTGTTTGAAATTCACTGCTCGACTGATGGAGCTTGCAGATACTTGTATGTGTGGGGGACAGTGCTGTGGTAGTCATTCAAAAAAAACCTCACAGCTGTAATCGCTGCCAAAGGTAATTCCAACATGTATTGGCTCAGGGGG
The DNA here is from genome assembly GCF_057628025.1 of Oncorhynchus mykiss. NCBI lineage: Eukaryota > Metazoa > Chordata > Actinopteri > Salmoniformes > Salmonidae > Oncorhynchus > Oncorhynchus mykiss. The sequence goes on from NC_143049.1 coordinate 25,833,455, forward strand.
TTGAATACTTATCAAATCAAGATATATTAGTGTTTTGACATTAGAGTATTTTGTGTAGATCGTTGACAAAAAAACTTTAATCTCACTTTGTAACACAACCAAATGTGGAAAAAGTCAAGGGGTGTGAGTTCTTTCTGAAGGCTCTGTATATGTCCCCATAGTATGTTATACCGAGTGCCCGACTGAAAGGGAATGTACAGTTATGAATATAACTACTGTTCCCTGAAGGAGGAACAGGTTATTACATCATTTGGCCCTGCGTCGTCAGAGGGTTTGGGTTCAAAGAAGAGCCGTATTGAATTGAGGATATTAATGGAGCCCCGGTGCTATAGCCAGGAAGGTGGGGTTTCCGAGGGCGGGCTCTTCATTCATTGGAAATTTGGGTGTGTTTCTAGTTTTTTTCCAGGTGACTGTGATTGGTCGTTGACTCCCCATTTTATGTCATACCTCGTTCCCCCCTTCGGTGAACAGTAGTTATACTCATATTTGTAAGTTTTCAAGAAATCCAGAGAATCCCCTATTCAGGGCAGCAACTTTCAGACACTCAGAGAACCCTTAGTTTCTGAAAAAGACAGCACACTTGAATTTATAGCTGCTTGCATGTTAAACAATCATCATTTAAATTGTGACCTGCTGTTTTTGTCAACTTGATTAGGGACAACATCTGGCACAATCACAGGCAGCCACCACAAATTATTTGTCAAAATAAACCATTATAAACACAACCGATGACCTCCCTGCACTGCAATCAGTGCAGATTCTAGGTTTTAGAATTCTCGATGTTAGAACATACTCAGTAACTGCTTTATGTGTGGCGGGAAAACATGACTGTGATAATGAAATACAGTGGTGATTGAAAAGCTGAAGGTCTTGTGCTGTGTCCCTCCATAGCTGAAGAGGCCTGGGTTAAGTCTCAATTGGCACCCTATTCCCTATATAGTGCACTACTTTTGGCCAAAGCACTATGGGCCTCTGGTCAAAAGTAGAGCTCTATGTAGGGAATAGAGTACCATTTGGGACACAGCCCTGAAGTTGCAGTAAAGCCTATCATTTCCTGCATGGGGGTTCTGTTGCGGTCATCTGATGATTGATAACCAGGCAGCAGATGTTTCAGGAAGCAGACCATTGATGACAGTCCTTGAAGGAGGAGCACGATGATTCGGGTTCATCACCATCACACACCATCTACTGCACAACCACAAGCACATACACACAAGCAGACACACACAAGCACACACACAAGCACACACACACACACAAGCACCATCTCGCCATCCATCACAGCAGTAAATAAGAGGCCTCGTTCTCAGGCCTTTCACAGAAACACATAGAACCGGTGATGATTCATTAAATTATAAGAAATAGATGATTAGAGACACTGATCTTACAATCTTTTACGTCCAGGGGCATGGATGATTGCGTGTAATTGTGGACGACAACAAGACTCATTACATGTATTTTTTATGGAGTGAGGATGGTTCTACATCATGTATGTACGTCTGGGTCTTTGATTCAATCTCAAGATACCATATGAACTTTAAGCATAGATCGCTGGAATTAAATGAAGCGAAATGGCTTAAAAAACGCACATGGAATCATTTTTGAGATAATGACATTGCATATGTAAAACTGCAACCTGATGGGTAAAGTTGCACTCATAAGCGCGCAGAGAGGATGGAGAGAGAGAGAGCCCAGGGAACTGGCAGTGTATTGTAGTTGTGTGTTTTTTCTTACCCACAGTCAGTTTGAGCTTCAGAAGCCTGTCTGCAGGGTAGAAATGCATTCAGCTCTGAACGATTTGAGAAACAATGCAATCGTCCTGAATGTAAATGGGTTCAATGCATGTAATACAGATTGAACAGTCGGAACACAGTCACATATAGTATTCGTTAGTTCAGAAAGCTTTCTCACTCTCTTCTTTCTCTCTCAGATTTCAGATTTGTTTTGCCCTCATGAAAATGGTATCAGCCCCGACAAAAATGTTCATTAATTATAATCCAAATTTCCTGTTGCTGCGGGATTAATTTCCTGCTGTAGCAAACTGGCTCAAATTAAAATCCTGCATCTGTAGCTAGCATTTATTTTCTCTGTTTCTCATTGGGGACAGTGTTCAGACCATCGAGGGAGAGAGGGGGAAAAGTTCACTATCTGCTTAACCAAATGTGCGCGTGTCACATTCTGCCTAACCAAGTCTGACATCAAAAAGTCCCCTTCTTAACAGTGAATAACAGAATAATCAAATGTGGACTGGTGAAGACTTCCAGACGCCTCCCCATGTCTAAACCCTGTGGAAGTGTCTGACGTGTGGGGCCTGGCCCGGTCACCCTATAACCAGATGGTGGACATTTATAACTTTGGAGGAGGAATGCCATACCCACATGTAGGATACAATGCCTCTGGGAGCAAATCCCACTCCAATATCGATTTCTCGTTGGTTTAACGTAATTTCATTGAAATTACATTGATTCAACATTGATTCAACCCGTGTGTGCCCAGTGGAACTTGTATTATCAGTCCACATTCTGTTGCTATTACATTTGATTAAGACTTTAGAATATTAGAAGAGTATACTAATGGACTTTAGAATGTTAGAAAGTGAACAAATGGACTTTAGAATGTTAAAGTATACTAATGGACTTTAGAATGTTAAAGTATACTAATGGACTTTAGAATGTTAGAAAGTGAACAAATGGACTTTAGAATGTTAGAAAGTGAACTAATGGACTTTAGAATGTTAAAGTATACTAATGGACTTTAGAATGTTAGAAAGTGAACAAATGGACTTTAGAAAGTGAACTAATGGACTTTAGAATGTTAAAGTATACTAATGGACTTTAGAATGTTAGAAAGTATACTAATGGACTTTAGAATGTTAGAAAGTATACTAATGGACTTTAGAATGTTAAAGTATACTAATGTACTTTAGAATGTTAGAAAGTATACTAATGGACTTTAGAATGTTAAAGTATTCTAATGGTCTTTAGAATGTTAGAAAGTATACTAATGGACTTTAGAATGTTAAAGTATTCTAATGGTCTTTAGAATGTTAGAAAGTATACTAATGGACTTTAGAAAGTAAACTCACACTCCTTGACGTGCCAACAGGTGCATGGAGAGAAAGGTATACTGTACTAAATAAAAAAGATAACTCCACCACTCCAGCAGTGTGCTAGAGATTTTCTTATTTTTATTGACGTTAGTATGTTACCCAGCATTTCATCCATAATTTACAGTAATAACCAGCTTGTTAATAACAAATAGCTATTGATTCCTATGTTGAGCACCTTACAGTTTCTCTTTTGTCTTGCAATTACACTGCATTCTTGGTGGTCCATTTGGTTGGTTTGTTAATTGCCTTGCAGGGAGATAAGGGAAGACATTTCATCCGAACAAGTTAATTAGCCAGGAGATTGCATCAGTGCAAATGAGGATAATGAAATTAACACTGTCCTAAAGTAACTGATTAGCAATTAAGCTATTATAATTGAACAAATGGCATTGTTTTATGGTTTGTTTGTTTTATAGCCCTTGCCTTCAGTCAATTACAAACGTGCCATCTTTGGCCTCATGGGTGGAATATTATTCATAGTTTCCATAATTTCATAATGAATAAAGAGTTTTTTTACGACAAAAATCCAGTGTTTTTATGTCAAACAGTTTTGTTATATTTCAGTCTTCTGTGATGTGTATAAAGTGTAATATTGGGATGCAAACTCAAATTTGAACACGTTTCAACTCTGTATCTGACATGGTACAGGTGTCTTCTTTTTTTAAGCCCCCAACCATGTGTGTGAGGTGTATACTTTTGTTTCAAAGTCAATTTGTTTAAGACTACCAAGAAACACTCTGTGTGACCCTGATTTAGCCCACTGCAGTAAAAGGTTTATGTTGTGCAATATTGCAATACGTGCGGAGACTACAGTACTACGATGTGTTTTTACTGTAGCACACATAGCAAAGTTTTTAGGACACAGTATTTCACCAGGAATAAGAAAGGAAGTACAATATGGAAATCATCTTCTCAATAGATACAATCTTGACTCTGTGTACATACAACATTAAATCTTCCTGCATCTGAGAGAAAACTATTTACAATTGTTGTATAAGTTAAGGGTTACTTTTCAGGAGGTTTATTGTTCCATTCGTTGCTGTTTGTGAAATGTGTATATATTTTAAGCCTAGCAGAGAAATGTGTATACTTTAAATGACACGGATCCATTAATTCTGAGATGCTCCACATTCCATTGTTAACTTCGTTTTCCCACAGAATAATTGAGATCAGCAGTATAACATGGTTTGTACTCAAAAACACCATACAGATATGGCAAAAATATATGTATGGTGTGCGTCTCTACTGGGTCCACCCTGTCCTTTCTCTGAGAGGGGAGGCCCAGGCAGGCCCTGTATGCCTGATGGATGGAGGGCTGAAGGGTTTATAGTCATTGTGACAGAGGAACTACACGTCTAGTTTTATCTCCTCCACCAACCTTCTTCACACACACACACACACACACACACAGCCAGATAATATAATTAACCCACAGTTCTTTGTTTCTCTCCACCACTGCCCAGCCCCTGTATCAGCGCAGAACAACCATTTGAAAGGGGATCTCTCATTTCCGTCCTTAACAATGGGCTGATAGTGTGATCATGTGCCTAAGTGACGGATTCAATCCAGCTTGGTAAAATAGAAAGGCGATGAAGTGGCAGCATCATTAGCTATTATGGCTTCATTGGCAAACAGTCTCTGATGGAAAGTATTTGTAAGAGTGTATAAGGCATCATGTTTGAAGTGTTTGAATGGGCACACAAACAATCAAGCTTAAGACAAAATGATGGTCTGTATAAAAAAATAATTGGATTGAGAAAATACTGCTCGGAGTGGTTGTGAACTGAAATAGCAACGTGTTTTCACACAATAACACTAAACGCGCATGCACTAGGGATAGCAAGTCAAGCTCATAATGTTGAGCAATAGTCCCCTTTGACTGCCTTGGATGGTGGCAGTAGTGTTTGGCCAGCCTATGCTGCATGATGTCATAGCTCAAGGTCTCAATGTCATTACTGGAACACTGAGTCACCTTTGCCCGAGCACGAGATGTCGCAGAAGGACCCATCACTTGTCATATTGTATTAGAAGAATACTCCAAATACAGCCAAGCTGTTAGACTTTGAATCACATTTATGCGACGATGTCAAATGAATGAGCTCACGCTGTGTGAGCTAACCCCAATTACAGTAAATGTAAAAGTAAAGGACTTTGCAAAAACAGAATAATTACATTGAAAAAACTTGGGCAAACTTTCCTGGTTTTCAAGGTCTATATTGGAGGCTTTTTAGTAACTTCAGGACAAGCTGTACTTTGTGATTAATGACTCTACTTTGTGAGGCTCTCTATGGAACAAATAACCACCATAGCAAGAGGCAAGCAGTCTACAGTAAATGCTGTGAATTGTGCTTCACAGGGCTAAAAGTGAACCAGGGGTCCCAAGAGGTTTGCCTAATGGGAATAGGATGGTAAGGTCACAACATAGAGTAGACATGAATTGCAGTATGTATTATGTGTATGACAGCTACTCTGCTTTGTATTGTAGGTCCATTGTGATCCACTCAATGAAACATCATCTTAGGAGCCTGAAAAGATTTGGCTCAGTCATGACCATACACTGAGATGCACCTGAGCCCAGGGAGGCCTATCTCTCTGAACGAAAGTAGGTGTTCGCATCTATTGAAATACAGAGAAGTCATTTTGGATCTGGTTAAGCATGTGTGTATGGGTTAGATGAGGTAGTATAGAGCCCAACATTGGATGTGTCATTATACCCATGGTTCCAATAGTTTTTCCTCCATACATTTTTCCCATAGTGAATTTTAGAAACACTTAAAATAAGGGCTGTGTTTCGTGTAGGCTTATCCTACGTTTTAATAACCATGTAAATCTCTCTCGGACATGGTGACTTGTATTAATATATTTGGCTCTATTTATTCTCAGATTAAAAAATTTAAATCAGCATAAAATCCCTGCAATCTCCTGCACGTAATCTGTAGCTGGCACCTATGCTAATAGGTACATTTAAATACATTATTTATGCAGAGATTCTTACCTTTGACTCGATTTTGCAGTCTTGTCCAGTTCATCATGGTTTTTGTAGTTCTTTGTGATTGCCACATAAGCAGCTAATTAGCATTTCATTTGTTGAGGACAAATACAGGCAACTGTTTTGATAAAAGTCACCTTGTCCGAAAGGGATTGACACGGTTATCAAGACGCCACGCCAGAGAAAGCCTACACAAAACACTGCCCTTATTTGAAGTGTTTCTAAAATCACCTATGGGAAATATTTATGGTGGAAAAACTATTGGAACCATTTCCCTTTTTTGACCGCTAGGTTTTATGGCTATTATGACTCATTCTGTCATTCTGTATACTGTCTGACTGGAATAGAGAAACTAAAGGAGGCTGTTTGACACTTCCCCACCTGTAGTGCTGTGCATGGACTCTCATCCAACCGCTGCATAAAAACCTCATCTGAATCCTGCTGCAGCCAAGGCCCATTTGATTAGGTCTGCATCTGCGTCCCAAATGGCACCCTATTCCCTATTTAGTGCACTACTTTTGATCAGGGTCCATAGGCTTCTGGTCAAAAGAAGTGCACTACCTGTATGTTGGGATCAGAGTGCCATTTGGGGGTGCAGACGAGTTGCCCCGTGACAGGACATCAGTTTAATGTCCCCTCTTTCATTTTGTCCATCAAATCAAATGCTATTTGTCACATAATTGGTAAACAACAGGTGTAGACTTACAGTGAAATGCTTACTTACAGGACCTTCCCAACAACGCAGAGATATAGAAAATAGAGAGATAAGAGAAAAGTAAAAACACAATAATACAAAGTAATACTAAATACACAATGAGTAACGATAGCTTGGCTATATACACAGAGTACCGAAGTCGATGTACAGGGGTACAAGGTAATTGAATTAGATACAAAAGTATGTGGACACCCCTTCAAATTAGTGGATTCGGCTATTTCAACCACACCCATTGCTGAAAGGTGTATAAAATCGAGCACACAGCCATGCAATCTCCATAGACAAACATTGGCAGTAGAATGGCCTGACTATAGACACATCTAGGTTTGGTGGATGGCAGGAGAACCTGCTACCTGCCTGAATGCATAGTGCCAACTGTACAGTTTGATGGAGGAGGATTAATGGTCTGGGGCTGTTTTTCATGGTCATGGTTCATGGTCCATACAGAAATGGTTTATTGAGATCGGTGTGGAAGAACTTGACTGGCCTGCAGAGAGCCCTGATTTCCCCAACAAACACCTTTGGGATGAATTGGAACGCCGACTGTGAGCCAGGCCTAATCGCCCAACATCAGTGCCCGACCTCACTAATGCTCTCGTGGCCGAACGGAAGCAAGTGCCCGCAGCAATGTTCCAACATCTAGTGGAAAGCCTTCCCAGAAGAGCGGAGGCTGTTATAGCAGCAAAGGGGGGACCAACTCCATATTAATGCCCATGATTTTGGAATGAGATGTTTGACGAGCAGGTGCCCACATACTTTTGTGTATGTACATATAGGTTGGGATAAAGTGACAGAGGGCAAACAGTAGCAGCAGCCACGGAATCGTGGCTGAATGACGACATGGATATTCAGCTAGCGGGAGATACGCTGCACCGGCAAGATAGAACACTCCAGTAAGACGAGGGAGGGCGGTCTGTGCATAAATTTAAACAACATCTGGTGAACGAAATCTAAGGAAGTCTCCAGTTTTTGCTCGCCTGAAGTAGAGTATATTGTGATAAATTGCAGGCCACACTACTTGCCTACTTTTCGTGGCTGTTTATTTACCACCACAGACAGATGCTGGCACTAAGTCCACACTCAGTCAGCTATATAAGGAAATAAGGAAACAGGAAACCACTCACCCAGAGGCGGCGCTCCTAGTGGCTGGAGACTTTAATGCAGGGAAACTGAAATCAGTTCTACCAAATTTCTATCAACATGTTAAATGTGCAACCAGAGGGAAAACATTTCTAGATCACCTGTACTCCACACAAAGATGCGTGCTAAGCTCTCCCTCGCCCTCCATTTGGTAAATCCGACCACAACTCTATCCTCCTGACTCCTGCTTACAAGCTAAAAATAAAAGCAGGAAGCACCAGTGACTCGGTCTATAAAAAAGTGGTCAGATGAAGCAGATGCTAAACTACAGGACTGTTTTGCTATCACAGACTAGAACATGTTCCGGGATTCTTGCAATGGGATTGAGGAGAACACCACATCAGTCACTGGCTTTATTAATAAGTGCATCAAGGACGTCGTCCCCACAGTGACTGTATGTACATACCCCAACCAGAAGCCATGGATTACAGGCAACATTCACACTGAGCTAAAGGGTAGAGCTGCAGCTTTCAAGGTGTGGGACTCTAACCAGGAGGCTTACAAGAAATCCTGCTATGCCCTGCGACAAACCATCAAACAGGCAAAGCATCAATACAGGACTAAGATTGAATCATACTACACCGGCTCCGATGCTCGTCTCATGTGGCAGGGCTTACAAACTATTACAGACTACAAAGGAAAGCACAGCCGCCAGTTGCCCAGTGACACGAGCTAAATCACTTCTATGCTCGCTTCAAGGCAAGCAACCCTGAGGCATGCATGAGAGCATCAGCTGTTCCGGGCGACTGTGTGATCACGCTCTCCGTAGCCGACGTGAGTAAGACCTTTAAACAGGTCAACATATACAAGGCTGCGGGGCCAGACGGATAACCAGGACGTGTGCTCCGGGCATGTGCTGACCAACTGGCATGTGTCTTCACTGACATTTTCAACTTGTCCCTGATTGAGTCTGTAATACCAACATGTTTCAAGCAGACCACCATAGTCCCTGTGCCCAAGAACACAAAGACAACCTGCCTAAATAACTACAGACCTGTAGCACTCACGTCTGTAGCCATGAAGTGCTTTGAAAGGTTGGTAATGACTCACATCAACACCATTATCCCAGAAACCCTAGACCCACTCCAATTTGCATACCGCCCAAACAGATCCACAGATGGTGCAATCTCTATTGCACTCCACACTGCCGTTTCACACCTGGACAAAAGGAACACCTATGTGAGAATGCTATTCATTGACTACAGCTCAGCGTTCAACACCATAGTACCCTCAAAGCTCATCACTAAGCTAAGGATCCTGGGACTAAACACCTCCCTCTGCAAGGCTCTAAATATTGTCAAAGACCCCAGCCACCCCAGTCATAGACTGTTCTCTCTACTACCGCATGGCAAGTGGTACCGGAGTGCCAAGTCTAGGACAAAAAAGGCATCTCAACAGTTTTTACCCCCAGACCATAAAACTCCTGAACATGTAATCAAATGGTTACCCAGACTATTTGCATTGTGTGCCCCCCCCCAACCCCTCTTTTTACGCTAATGCTACTCTCTGTTAATCATATATGCATAGTCACTTTAACTATACATTAATGTACATACTACCTCAATTGAGTCGACCAACCAGTGCTCCCACTCATTGGCTAACCGGGCTATCTGCATTGTGTCCCGCCACCCACCACCTGCCAACCCCTCTTTTACACTACTGCTACTCTCTGTTCATCATATATGCATAGTCACTTTAACCATATCTACATGTACATACTACCTCAATCAGCCTGACTAACCGGTGTTTCCTATAGATCACGATCATCATGCAACAGAATGCACAGTAGGAGGCTGATGGAATCAGTGTGGTTGAACATTAAATTGCAGTAAGAGAAAACACTCAAATAGAATTTGCTAGAAATATAATAATAATAATATGATATTCCATTTAGCAGACGCTTATCTGCATTGTGTCCCGCCCCCCACCACCTGCCAACCCCTCTTTTACACTACTGCTACTCTCTGTTCATCATAAATGCATAGTCACTTTAACCATACCTACATGTACATACTACCTCAATCAACCTAAGTGGTGTCTGTATGTAGCCTCGCTACTGTATATAGCCTGTCTTTTTACTGTTGTTTTATATCTTTACTTACCTGTTATTCACCTAATACCTTTTTTGCACGGTTAGAGCCTGTAAGTAAGCATTTCACTGTAAGGTCTACTACACCTGTTGTATTCGGGGCACGTGACAAATACACTTTGATTTGATGTGATGAGTCAGAAAAGTTAGTGCAAAAATGGTCCATGCAGATAGTCCAGGTAGCTATTTGGTTAACTATTTAGCAGTCTTATGGCTTGGGGGTAGAAGCTGTTTAGGGTCCTGTTGGTTCCAGACTTGATGCATCGGTACCACTTGCCATGAGGTAGCAGAGAGAACAGTCTATGACTTGGGTGGCGGGAGTCTTCGACAATTTTTATGGCCGTCCTCTGACACCGCCTGGTATAGAGGTCCTGGATGGCAGGGAGCTCTGCCTCAGTGGTGTACTGGGCCGAACACACTACCCTTTGTTTTTTTTAAATGAGAACACATTCTCATTTACAGCAACAACCTGGGGAATAGTTACAGGGGAGAGGAGGGAAACGAATGAGTCAATTAGTAGCGCCTTGTGGTCAGATGCCAAGCAATTGCCATACGAAGCGAGGATGCAGCCTGTTAAAATGCTTTCAATGGTGCAGCAGTAGAACCTTTTGAGGATCTGAGGGCCCACGTGGCCATGCCAAATCTTTTCAGCCACCTGAGGGGGAAGAGGCATTGTCCTGCCCTCTTCCGAACTGTGTTGGTGTGTTTGGACCATTATAGATCCGTAGTGATGTGGACACAGAGGAACTTGAAGCTCTCGACCCGCTCCACTACAGCTATGGCAATGAAAATGAGGGACTGCTCGGCCCACTGTTTCCTGTAGTTCACGATCATCATGCAACAGAATGCACAGTAGGAGGCTGATGGAATCAGTGTGGTTGAACATTAAATTGCAGTAAGAGAAAACACTAAAATAGAATTTGCTAGAAATATAATAATAATATTCCATTTAGCAGACACTTATCAAAAGCAGCAGTGTGTGACATGCATTTAGAAATCTAGAAAAGATACCGCAGATTCCCCATTTAAGATGCAAAGTGTTTCTGTTACTGTTAAACGCTAGAATACAATCCCTTTTGTGAGCCTGACATGTTGATAGTGTGTGTTTCCATGACAACAGCTACCTTCCATGGTCTGGAATAGGAATATTGACAGAAGGTTATGGGTTGAAGGCGTTGACTCTTACTCTCCCTGGGTGTAAATAAGACAAATAGTAAGGTACTTGGCAAGAATACATGTAATATATTCTCTACCCTGTCATAAGGCTCCATGCCCATGGCTGGTTTACCTTGAGATGAAAAAGATAATGATCAAAGTATTTTAATTGCGCTCTCTTTTCCCTGATCCAAGCATATGGCACATTGATGCTGCAGTTAATGTGGGCTCCCAGGCGAGAGATGTCTTCTGAATGCTCCGTACACACTAACTAATGAACACGTCTGTGATAGATTACAGCGAGTGAACTCTCAAGGGGGTGATAAAGAAAGACTTACTTAAATAGGACACACTGTGTCTAGTTCTACTATCTATCCATCTACCTCAATATACCCATTGACTGAATGCATGGGATTCCCCTTTAGAGAGATGATGCAAGGTCAAATCATGGCAAAAGATCTATGTGATGTACAGTAACAACAAAGTTAAAGCATACTGTAATGGAGGCAGACAAACATGAACTGTCTTTTTGTCTCTTACAAAAAAGAAAGCTGTGAGTCCTCCAGTGAGAATGATGACAGCAGAGTCGAGCATCATGATTGTGAGAATGATGAAGGTTCCAGATTGTCTGATGTACAGCCGAGAGCCCAGCCTGTACGGCCTCTCTGTGATGTGCAATCTGTTACCTGGGTTTGCCCTTCACACACTGGAAAACACAGAGTAACACTGTTTGATGCTGCAGGTTTTCCACCTTTCATTTTCAAGAAGCATATTTCCCGACGCTTCACAACACAAAGGCTAAATCGGATGAAACACAGGAGTTAGTATGGCGACATGGATGGGTTGATTCGTTCCTATTGTTTATGAAAAGGCGTGGAGGCCCAAATTAGCTTGATGCTAATTCAGAAGACAAGCTGATAATTTATCCCATGCAGCGAACTAAACCAATGGCTTCTTCCACATGGCAATACACCAAGCCATAACATTAGCTGACTAATTGCCTCATGAATTCCCGTCTGGGTGAGTGAGTGTAGCCACAGTGTAATGCCTAGTGACAAAGCTGATTTAAACCAATAAAGAGGCACTAGGACTCTAATGAACAAGCTCAACAAGTGATGATTCATTTGTATGACACTGGCCATTTTCACACCTCCTCCAATTCAGGCATGAACCTTAGCATCAGGCAGTGTTATGACTGACCACCAAGTTAGAATTTTGTCACCCAACTCGCTTTTACTCTATGCTTGCGTGTACCACATGCTGTGTGGCTGTGTAGGGTAAACCTCTGAGTTGTCGCTAGTTGGGACTGACATTCAGACGCGGGTGTATTGAAATTCAGCTTTAGAAGCACTGCTGTGGGAAGAGATGCATTTCCCTCCACCAAACCCCACCCCAGCTACCATGATAACCCTACCCCATCTCCCATGTTGGCCAGTCAATAGTGGGTGAGTCATGGCCCATTTTAGTTTGTTGAAGATCAAATGTCTCTCACATTGGAATCAATTAGTACATGGGGCAGTGGCTATTATTTAAAGACTTTAATTAATAAATAAATACATTTTGTTGAATCAATTTAATAGGATCTCTACGGTATCGCCAATGTCTTCTTTTCCACACAGTCAATTTTAACTGTGATCTAGTGCCAACTGTAGCAATTAGCCACACACCAAAAATACTGTAATGCTAGAACTCGATTCAGACACTGCTCTTCAACAATTTGCTACATTATTTTACATGTTTTTTTGTGTTCATTAAATAAATGTGTAGCCCTGATGAACTGGTTCCTTTGTATTTAAAATTGCAGTTAGTTGATTTCAAACTGCATTGCAGTTAAACAGATTATGCAAATGTTTAGTGCTGCTGCCTTTATTTTAATACCTGGAATAAAGCATTTACTTCTATGGAGGTCAGAGTGGATCTAAGATGTTTATGTGCTCCTTTGTACATTACATTATCATAGCATAGTGCTCCGCTGCCTCTCACTCTAACTAATCCTAAAGACTAATCCTGTTGTAAACCATTAGTATTTTAAAGATGCACTGCGCAGAAATCGATCCGCCATTTCCTGGTTGCTAAAATTAGAATAGTTTGCCTAATTTCGGTTTATGTGAAAAAACAGGCAAACTATTGTGTAGAGAATCATTGTACCATCTAAACTGCTGTGAAATATACTTTCCATAACAAAAAAAGATTGTATTTTCAGCTGTTAGAAGCTGGAGTACAAAAGGAAAAGACAACAACAAAAAAACACTATGAGAATGACAGATCTATAACCCATTGCTATGTGAATTGGTTGGGTAACCCAAAAAGATACATACTGCAGCTTTAACTCTTATATCTGTTGGTCTGACATGACGTGGTTATTTTATGAATTCTTACTACTTTCAAGTGATGGTGGTTTTATGCTAAACCAGGCCACAAGTTCTCTGTTTCATTCCTGCATGGCTGCCTGCATGTGATTTCTTCCAATCGAAGATGTGGATCTAACCAATCTCCTTGGTTAGATATCAAAGAACACTATTTATCATTCAGATGTTTTCCCCGCAGAGCTGGTGATGCTTGTCACATTATAATTTATGTATTTATTTATTCATAACACTTATTCATAGCACTTTACTGCTAGTTATATGTACATACAGTTGAAGTTGGAAGTTTACATACACCTCAGCCAAATACATTTAAACTCAGTTTTTCACCATTCCTGACCATCCTAGTAGAAATTCCCTGTCTTAGGTCAGGTAGGATCACCACTTTACTTTAAGAATGTGAAATGAGAGTGATTTATTTCAGCTTTTATTTCTTTCATCACATTCCCAGTGGGTCAGCAGTTTACATACACTCAATTAGTATTTGGTAGCATTGCCTTAAACAATTTAAACTTTGGTCAAATGTTTCAGTTAGCCTTCCACAAGCTTCCCACAATAATTTGGGTGAATTTTGGCCCATTCCTCCTGACAGAGCTGGTGTAACTGAGTCAGATTTGCAGGCCTCCTTGCTCGCACATGCTTTTTCAGTTCTGCCCACAAATTTTCTATAAGATTGAGGTCAGGGCTTTGTGGAGGTCAGGGCTTTGTGATGGCCACTCCAAAACCTTGACTTTGTTGTCCTTAAGCCATTTGGCCACAACTTTGGAAGTATGCTTGGGGTCATTGTCCATTTGAAAGACCCATTTGCGACCAAGCTTTAACTTCCTGATTGATGTCTTGAGATGTTGCTTCAATATATCCACATAATTTTCCTGCTTCATGATGCCATCTATTTTGTGAAGTGCACCAGTCCCTCCTGCAGCAAAGCACCCCCACAACAGGATGCTGCCACCCCCTTGCTTCACAGTTGGGATGGTGTTCTTCGGCTTGCAAGCATCAACCTTTTTCATCCAAACATAACGATGGTCATTATGGCCAAACAGTTCTATTTTGTTTCATCAGACCAGAGGACATTTCTCCAAAAAGTATGATCTTCATCCCCATGTGCAGTTGCAAACAGTAGTCTGGCTTTTTTATGGCGGTTTTGGAGCAGTGGCTTCTTCCTTGCTGAGTGGCCTTTCAGCTTAAGTCGATATAGGACTCATTTTACTGTGGATATAGATATTTTTGTACCTGTTTGCTTCAGCTTCTTCACAAGGTCCTTTGCTGTTGTTCGGGGATTGATTTGCACTTTTTGCACCAAAGTATGTTCATCTCTAGGAGACAAAACTCATCTCCTTCCTGAGCGGTATGACGGCTGCGTGGTCCCATGGTGTTTATACTTGCGTACTATTGTTTGTACAGATGAACGTGGCACCTTCAGACTTGTGGAGGTCTACAATTTGATGGCTGGCGGATTTCTTTTGATTTTCCCATGATGTCAATCAAAGAGGCACTGAGTTTGAAGGTAGGCCTTGAAATACATCCAAAGGTACACCTCCAATAGACTAAAATTATGTCAATTAGCCTATCAGAAGCTTCTAAAGTCATTACATAATTTTATGGAATTTTCCAAGCTGTTTAAAGGCACAGTCAACTTAGTGTATGTAAACTTCTGACCCACTGGAATTGTGATACATTGAATTATAAGTGAAATAATCTGTCTGTAAACAATTGTTGGAAGAATTACTTGTGTCATGCACAAAGTAGATGTCCTAACCGACTTGCCAAAACTATAGTTTGTTAACAAGAAATTTGTGGAGTGACTCCAACCTAAGTGTATGTAGACTTCCGACTTCAACTGTATCTACCTTAATTACATCGTACCCCTGCACATCGACTCGGTACTGGTATATACTCATATGGTGTATATATACAGTGCCTTGCGAAAGTATTCGGCCCCCTTGAACTTTGCGACCTTTTGCCACATTTCAGGCTTCAAACATAAAGATATAAAACTGTATTTGTTTGTGAAGAATCAACAACAAGTGGGACACAATCATGAAGTGAAACGACATTTATTGGATATTTCAAACTTTTTTAACAAATCAAAAACTGAAAAATTGGGCGTGCAAAATTATTCAGCCCCTTTACTTTCAGTGCAGCAAACTCTCTCCAGAAGTTCAGTGAGGATCTCTGAATGATCCAATGTTGACCTACATGACTAATGATGATACAATCCACCTGTGTGTAATCAAGTCTCCGTATAAATGCACCTGCACTGTGACAGTCTCAGAGGTCCGTTAAAAGCGCAGAGAGCATCATGAAGAACAAGGAACACACAAGGCAGGTCCGAGATACTGTTGTGAAGAAGTTTAAAGCCGGATTTGGATACAAAGAGATTTCCCAAGCTTTAAACATCCCAAGGAGCACTGTGCAAGCGATAATATTGAAATGGAAGGAGTATCAGACCACTGCAAATCTACCAAGACCTGGCCGTCCCTCTAAACTTTCAGCTCATACAAGGAGAAGACTGATCAGAGATGCAGCCAAGAGGCCCATGATCACTCTGGATGAACTGCAGAGATCTACAGCTGAGGTGGGAGACTCTGTCCATAGGACAACAATCAGTCGTATATTGCACAAATCTGGCCTTTATGGAAGAGTGGCAAGAAGAAAGCCATTTCTTAAAGATATCCATAAAAAGTGTTGTTTAAAGTTTGCCACAAGCCACCTGGGAGACACACCAAACATGTGGAAGAAGGTGCTCTGGTCAGATGAAACCAAAATTGAACTTTTTTGGCAACACTGCAAAACGTTATGTTTGGCGTAAAAGCAACACAGCTGAACACACCATCCCCACTGTCAAACATGGTGGTGGCAGCATCATGGTTTGGGCCTGCTTTTCTTCAGCAGGGACAGGGAAGATGGTTAAAATTGATGGGAAGATGGATGGAGCCAAATACAGGACCATTCTGGAAGAAAACCTGATGGAGTCTGCAAAAGACCTGAGACTGGGACGGAGATTTGTCTTCCAACAAGACAATGATCCAAAACATAAAGCAAAATCTACAATGGAATGGTTCAAAAAGAAACATATCCAGGTGTTAGAATGGCCAAGTCAAAGTCCAGACATGAATCCAATCGAGAATCTGTGGAAAGAACTGAAAACTGCTGTTCACAAATGCTCTCCATCCAACCTCACTGAGCTCGAGCTGTTTTGCAAGGAGGAATGGGAAAAAAATTCTGTCTCTCGATGTGCAAAACTGATAGACATACCCCAACTTACAGCTGTAATCGCAGCAAAAGGTGGCGCTACAAAGTATTAACTTAAGGGGGCTGAATAATTTTACACGCCCAATTTTTCAGTTTTTCATTTGTTAAAAAAAATTGAAATATCCAATAAATGTCGTTCCACTTCATGATTGTGTCCCACTTGTTGTTGATTCTTCACAAAAAAATACAGTTTTATATCTTTATGTTTAAAGCCTGAAATGTGGCAAAAGGTCGCAAAGTTCAAGGGGGCCAAATACTTTCGCAAGGCACTGTATATACATACATACTCTCATATGGTATATAATCGACTCGGTACCATGTACCATAAAGTTATGGTTGCTCATTGTGTATTTTTTTTACAGCTTTTATTATAACTTTTTTATTGTTTCTCTATTTTCTTTCTCTCTCCATTGTTGGGAAGGGCCAATAAGTGAGCATTTAACTGTTAGTCTGCAACTGTTGTTTATAAAGCATGTGACAAATAAAATTTGATTTGATTTTGTCCATCACTTCCCATTTCAGTTTCCGGGACCAATGAGTAACACATAGCCAAGTCCCTTATGGCAACCTATTCCCTACATAGTGCACTACTTTTGATCAGGGCCCTATGTAGGGAATAGGGTACCATTTGGGACACAGTCCCATGCCAGGTGGACACGTGTGTGCCATTTGGACAGACTGATGCTAAGTGGCACTCTAAAACGATCCAGACGGAAATAATTGTAACTTATGTCGACAGAAAATCGGACTCATCAGGGGTCTACACCCTTCTTCTCCCCCCCTGTTCCTACCCTTATGTCTTCTCGTGTTACCCACGGCGCTGCCAAAATGGGATAACAGGCATCATTTTGTTGAGGCTTTTATGACGGACATGTTTGTTCCCCCAACCATTCAATAGAGTAGTGAATTTAATAAGCAACAGCCTCCTTCCCCTAACGCTGTATACGCTGTATGGAAGCCCCCAGTAATGAAGGTTTATGTGATGTGCTAAACAGCCTAACGTCCTTTGCTCTCATTACAGAGGCTTTCACAGCCTGCTAACAGCTCCTCAGTCAAGCTTGAATAACAGGCCAAGATGAGGAACTACGTTCCAAATGGCACCCCTATTTCCACGGGCTCATAAGGGCTCTGGTCAAAAGTAGTCCACTATGCAGGGAATAGGGTGCCATTTGGGACGTAGTCAAGCTGTACACAACTTCCACTGAATGGAAAGAGAGGCTTTTAGATTGGGTTTATTACACCAAATATCCTTGAATGGAAGGTAGACTCTATGTCCAGGTTAGGACAAGGGATACTTTTGGAAGTAGTGATGACTTCCATACAATGTGCAAAGGATGTGCTTTATTGATTTTTACTTAATCACATTCTTCTGGATCTTTATGTTCCTGATTCCATTGTGAAATAGCATACCTTACCGATTGTATCCTTAGATGTATTATGAGTGCGTTCCAAATGGCACCCTATTTCTTTTATAGTGTACTACTTCTGACCGGGACCTATAGGTAACTATTAAGGGATTGTGCCATTTGGGAAGCAATCACTGTGTGTAGTCAGGTGAGTAGACATGAGCTCTTAGTAGCAATGTACTAGTGCTTATGTGGCGACGATTATCGCTGTAGTGGCTTGATGTCCACTTATGGGCCTATTTCAATAATTTACTCGAGATTACATTTGGCCATGACTGGTTGTTCGCTGCTCTGAAGTGGCATTGAACAACAAACTGTTCATCTTTGGAAAATAACTGGATTAAACACAGAGGAGGCTTTAGAAAGGCTTGGAATGTGAAAGCAAGCCTGATATGTAAATGTATAGTTATTTTCACCATGACAATCTAATAGCCTGCTGCACATGCTATTTTCTGTATGCATGTGCACAGCCTAAACACTACATTACTGTTTTTTTTTAAAACAAAAAATACACCATTAAACATCATATTATGCAGGAAGGGTTACCATTACAGTTTCTATTCAGCTTTCACTCCACACTGATACTCTACACTCACCAAAAAATGTAATAAATAAATAAAAAACACTCCCCGAAAAATGTACATTTCCAAATTCACCCGATTTCAGCACTAAATAGGTCAGCAGGCCTGAGGCCATAGGTTTCAAGCGTCTCAGAGTTTGAGTTTGGCCTCTTAGATCATAATGAGTAACATGACATGGACAGGGGGACCTGGGGCCTTAGTTATCAAGAAATTGGTCCTAACTGCCCGAAGATTCTCAGAATTACCAAATGTGGTCCTAATTTTACGCATAGGAGTAAGAGCATGTTATCAACATCCTTATGAGTAGCCTACTTATATCATATCTCAGGGTGTTTTTAAGAGAGATCAAGAGGTGTCTTAACCGGTTAGGAGTTGCCAGACGACGGCAAGCACGCACATTTAGGGAGAGGAGGTGTGTTTTAAAAACATTTGATAATGATATCAAAAGATATCGGTTAGACTGACCTTGGCCGTGATGCTATTTGTCCATCTATGGGATGAGCGTGTGCTCTCTCTGTAGAGATCAAAGTTATCGCCACTTTATGCTTCTTGGCTACAGAAAAAAATTAGACTGTAACCGCGATGATTTGGTTCCATCACAGACTACTATCAGCAAAGCAATCTGCCAAACCCTGATGGCAATTACGGCTTCTCAAATCATCGAAGGTTCATTGATCCATCAGTCAACGCCAGATTATTCAAAAACAAGCTGTTTTAATGCAAATCGCTGGTTTTCCGGGAGTTGTTGGCGTCATTGACTGTACTCCCATTAAAATCATTGCCTTGTTCATCAATCGAAAGCTGTACCACAGTACTGGGCTACAGTATATAGTGGACTTTATTTCAGCATAATTAACATATTAATCTATATAAAATGAGATGTACAATGATTTTATCTGAAGGGCTCACAAGATCACAAGGAGCGTGGTGGAAAGGGGAATTGGCCAGTGGAAGAGATTTCATGTGCTCCATGGAGAGATGCGTCACAGCCCAAGGATAGTCTGCCGCATAATAATGATTTGAGCAATATTGCAGGACATCTACAAACTACGGCGGATCCCTCTACCTTCCGTCAATGGAAACCCAGAAACTGATATTGATAAGTGATGTAGACGATGATAATGCGCACCCCAATGCCACAGGTGAAGAGGGAACACTTTTCTGCCAACTGTTTGCCGACCCTCACTTTAGGTAGGCTGGCACAGCAATCTCCACACTTAATTTGGCGCTGTGTGAGCACAGGAGAATGGTCTGGCAGAACCCAATATCTAGCTACTGATAAACATTAAGCTATTGGCATGGGAGAGCGTCATACAGATATGCCATAGTGGACTAACGTAAGTATAGGCTAGATTTCGGTGAACAAATAAGCACACCATATTTTTTAAGCGTTTTTATTGCAAGAGAGTAATATTCCTCCTGCAAATGCAAAACTTGTAAAAATGTTTTGTTTTCTCCAGTTGCGTCTGAGCAATGTCGGGTGGCAGGTAGCGTAGTGGTTGGAGCTTTGGACCAGTAACCGAAAAGTTGCTGGATCGAATCCCCGAGCTGTAAATGTAAAATATCTGTAGTTCTGCCCCTGAACAAGGCAGTGAACCCACTGTTCCCCGGGTGACGTTATGGCAGCCCCCCGCACCTCTCTGACTCAGAGGGGTTGGGTTAAATGTGGAAGACACATTTCAGTTGAATTCATTGTTGTACAAACCTCCTCAGGGTTTGATGGAACCAGACCTTTCAGGGAGCTGCTGGGGCGCCCCGTTTTTATTGTAGGAGAGTAATATTCCTCCTGCAAATGCTAAACTTGTATAAATGTTTTGTGTTCTCCAGTTGCATCTGAGCAATGTCCTCCTCGGGGTTTGATGGCACCAGCCCTTCCGGGGATCTGCTGGTGCATGGTGCGTCCTGCAGCAACAGCGAAGTGGAGATCCCCTCAGACGCTGGAACGAGAGATCCGCTGCAACAATATAATTATTGTTTAGTTTAGCTTACAATAAAACTTTTATTTTTTAAATCAAAATATCATGTGAAGTGTTTTAAATTCAACAGTAAGCTTAAATCCTACTTATCCTACTGCCCATTGGCCCTGAAAAGTGCAGTGTCTTGGCCCTCTCCAATGCCGGAGGGTCACATTTGAGCACCCCAGGTACATTCAGCTATGGCACTGAGGGGTTTGGGTGGAGGGCCACCTCCTGAATGCAGATAATACCCATTAGACAACACAATAGTCTACTTTACAGTGTGGATAACATATCAATTGAATTTAGGCCTATCTGTTTTTTTCCGTTTGGCTGCAGAAGTTGGCCACCTCCAACCTACAGTTTGATAGGATGGTGTACCAGCGTTTTTCACATTCTTCAGGAGTTCTTACAGAAAAATGAAATGTGTCGTTTATTAATTCAGAGACGGCTCTCCACGAGTCATTCTTTTGCTGGCTGGTCAATGTAGGATTACATTTGCACTTGATAATACTTTTGAATTTCTCAACTTGCCCTGCAAGTAAAATATAGAGCTTTCCTCCTCCCACCAGTTCACTTTTCTTTTAATTTCCAACAATATGACATGATGTGTTTAAAAAAGCTAGAAACTGGAAAGGGATTTGTAGTTCTACAGTATGTAAAGAGTGTAATGTGAGAGCTGTTCATAATGTCCTCTCAAACTAATTTGGTTAGTTAGATTAGCCTATCTCTCACAACAGTGCCAACCTTTCATACGCTGGTGTGCCTGGGATTATTATTTAATCTAAATAGGCCTAATAACAAATTTAATATTGGCCAACACCATTATGATTATTTTATGATGATTACATTTTAATATAACAATAAGAAGAAGAAATAATAGCATACAAAACAAACATCGTAACACTATGTTGCTAAGCCTATAATTGGTTTGATATTAATGTTGCTTAAATGTACCAGTGTTGTTTTTGGAAATGTGGAATCAACTCAGTGTGCCCTTTTTCTACTTGAAAAACTACAAAATGTCATCAGACGTTCACTTAACGGCTCTTCTCATGCCATAAAAACGTGCTGAGATCAAGTCATACGACTGAGTCCTACTCAATGCTGGGACTAGGGGAGAGACGCCCTTTTAGGTCCTACTCTGAACGGTGAGTAAATTAGGTCACAGTCATACACAGTCTTATCGGCAGACTCAGTAGCCTCGGTTTTTCTGATGACTGCCTTGCCTTGTTCACCAACTACTTTGCAGACAGAGTTCAGTGTGTCAAATCGGAGGGCATGCTGTCCGGTCCTCTGGCAGTCTCTATGGGGGTGCCACAGGGTTCAATTCTCGGGCCGACTCTTTTATCTGTATATATCAATGATGTTGCTCTTGCTGCGGGCGATTCCCTGATCCACCTCTACGCAGACGACACCATTCTATATACTTCCGGCCCGTCCTTGGACACTGTGCTATCTAACCTCCAAACGAGCTTCAATGCCATACAACACTCCTTCCGTGGCCTCCAACTGCTCTTAAACGCTAGTAAAACCAAATGCATGCTTTTCAACCGTTCGCTGCCTGCACCCGCACGCCTGACTAGCATCACCAACCTGGATGGTTCCGACCTTGAATATGTGGACATCTATAAGTACCTAGGTGTCTGGCTAGACTGTAAACTCTCCTTCCAGACTCATATCAAACATCTCCAATTGAAAATCAAATCTACAGTCGGCTTTCTATTCCGCAACAAAGCCTCCTTCACTCACGCCGCCAAACTTACCCTAGTAAAACTGACTATCCTACCGATCCTCAACTTCGGCGATGTCATCTACAAAATTGCTTCCAACACTCTACTCAGCAAACTGGAAGCAGTTTATCACAGTGCCATCCGTTTTGTCACTAAAGCACCTTATACCACCCACCACTGCGACCTGTATGCTCTAGTCGGCTGGCCCTCGCTACATATTCGTCGCCAGACCCACTGGCTCCAGGTCATCTACAAGTCCATGCTAGGTAAAGCTCCGCCTTATCTCAGTTCACTGGTCATGATGGCAACACCCACCCGTAACACACGCTCCAGCAGGTGTATCTCACTGATCATCCCTAAAGCCAACACCTAATTTGGCCGCCTTTCGTTCCAGTTCTCTGCTGCCTGTGACTGGAACGAATTGCAAAAATCGCTGAAGTTGGAGACTTTTATCTCCCTCACCAACTTCAAACATCTGCTATCTGAGCAGCTAACCAATCGCTGCAGCTGTACATAGTCCATCGGTAAATAGCCCACCCATTTTTACCTACCTCATCCCCATACTGTTTTTATTTATTTTATTTTCTGCTCTTTTGCACACCAATATCTCTACCTGTACATGACCATCTGATCATTTATCACTCCAGTGTTAATCTGCAAAATTGTAATTATTCGCCTACCTCCTCAGCCTTTTGCACACAATGTATATAGACTCTCCTTTTTCTACTGTGTTACTGACTTGTTAATTGTTTACTCCATGTGTAACTCTGTGTTGTCTGTTCACACTGCTATGCTTTATCTTGGCCAGGTCGCAGTTGCAAATGAGAACTTGTTCTCAACTAGCCTACCTGGTTAAATAAAGGTGAAATAAAATAAAATACTTTTAGCACAATTCCTAGGAGTCATTCTGAGACGCTTGATAACTACGGGTGCTGATCCAAGATCAGCACTCCTACTCTCAGATACTCTCAGATGCTTTACAGGCCCTGAGCAACGGAAGTTCCCATGATACACATGCAAGCCAAGGAGGTACTGGCACACTCTATTACCTCTGGAATGGCACTGCAATTGAATTATCCCAGATAGGGTATAGGCGTCAGCATTTTGTCTTTGGAGGACCTGTTAACATGAACAGTGTCAGTGTGAGTGAATCATCTTTCACAATCAGCCATCTGTGTGATGTACCCTGGGCTGGGAAATGGGACTACTGCAGATGGAGAGATGTCTCAGCTGTGAAAGGATTGGCTGGGTTTACTTTGGACCGTATCATGCAGATCCAGAAGGAGCTAGGAGCTGGGCGCTAGCAAGAGAGCATACAGCTGTAGGATCTTAAACATCTAAAAGTCTAAACTGTATAGGAGATATAAGAAATCTCAGGAGATTACGCATATTTAACCCCTTATTTTTGATGGCACCGAACTACCTCCATACTTCCATTAGTTTGAATGGGTTACCTTCAGACAAGTCCTGTGACACTTGTGGGGGTCATAGACCAAAGAGTCTCCCCTTTCCATAGAGGGGTCATATTAGTTTGTAGACCGTTCAGATGCTGCAGACGCTTTCGTGAGAAGACCGATTTTCGGGATGTCTCATGTTCTGACAAACATCGCTGTAGCTCGGCCACCTTTTCATCGCAGATGCGGAAGGCCGGCATAGGCGGAAGCTGTGGATTGTGCCCATGCAAAAAAATATATATCTCTAGCTTAAACTGTCAGATTTTGATGCAAATGTTTTTATTATATTACTTAGATTAATGCACAGATGTTTTATGCAATCACTCTTTTGTTGCTGCACAGCAGGAAATGAACATTTATAGTGTGTTTGAGATTTTAAAAAGCTTATACTTTTTGTAATTTCCACTTTGAAAATTCAGAGTTAATTTGCACTAATGAAAAATGTATCAACCCCTAGAAAAATGTCCATTCATTGTAATCCACGTAATCATTCAAATTTCCAGCAAACTGGCTCAAATTAAGATCATGGTTCACTTTTCGATGTTGTTATTGCTTTCTTATTGCGTTTGTTTGTTTTCTAAATGGTGGTGTTTTAGGGGAAGTCTAACAGTCCATCACTTTTTGTGTTTGCAGTTTTTTTTTTTTAAGTATATTTTCAGTGTGTTTAAAAAAAAGTATATTTGCAGTGTGTTTTAAAAACAGTATATTTTCAGTGTGTTTTAAAAACAGTATATTTTCAGTGTGTTTAAAAAAAAGTATATTTGCAGTGTGTTTTAAAAATAGTATATTGGCAGTGTGTTTTAAAAATAGTATATTTGCAGTGTGTTTTAAAAACAGTATATTTGCAGTGTGTTTTAAAAACAGTATATTGGCAGTGTGTTTTAAAAACAGTATATTGGCAGTGTGTTTTAAAAACAGTATATTTGCAGTGTGTTTTAAAAACAGTATATTGGCAGTGTGTTTTAAAAACAGTATATTTGCAGTGTGTTTTAAAAACAGTATATTTGCAGTGTGTTTTAAAAACAGTATATTGGCAGTGTGTTTTAAAAATAGTATATTTGCAGTGTGTTTTAAAAACAGTATATTGGCAGTGTGTTTTAAAAACAGTATATTGGCAGTGTGTTTTAAAAACAGTATATTGGCAGTGTGTTTTAAAAACAGTATATTGGCAGTGTGTTTTAAAAACAGTATATTGGCAGTGTGTTTTAAAAATAGTATATTTGCAGTGTGTTTTAAAAACAGTATATTTGCAGTGTGTTTTAAAAATAGTATATTTGCAGTGTGTTTTAAAAACAGTATATTTGCAGTGTGTTTTAAAAATAGTATATTGGCAGTGTGTTTTAAAAACAGTATATTGGCAGTGTGTTTTAAAAATAGTATATTGGCAGTGTGTTTTAAAAACAGTATATTGGCAGTGTGTTTTAAAAATAGTATATTTGCAGTGTGTTTTAAAAACAGTATATTGGCAGTGTGTTTTAAAAACAGTATATTGGCAGTGTGTTTTAAAAATAGTATATTGGCAGTGTGTTTTAAAAATAGTATATTTGCAGTGTGTTTTAAAAATAGTATATTTGCAGTGTGTTTTAAAAAAAGTATGTGTGCCGTGTTTGCAGTGTTTTCCTCTTTATCAGTGTGCTTTCTAAGGTGACATTTGTGGTTTCTTCAATGCTTACGAAAACTGATACTAGAGTGTTAAAGGGGCATTGGGGACTTTGTTGCTGTTTTCTAGGAGTTTGACCCTGAACTATGTGAAAATCGCAAAGGCTAGTTGACACACACAGGTAGGGCATAGTCACTTTACCCCTACCCAACCACTGCACATTGACTCGGTACCGGTACCTCCTATTGTTATTTTGTTACTTTTTTAAATTATTTTTTTTACTTTAGTTTATTTAGTAAATATTTTCTTAATTATTATTTTTCTTAAAACTGCATTGTTGGTTAAGAGCTTGTAGGTAAGCATTTCACGGTAATACTTTTTGTATTCAGCGCATGTAACACAACTTTTCAAGGCAATATCAAATGTATATTTCAGACAACATACATCTATGTGATATCTTTAGCTTGATCTTAGGAAACACTTTGAGTTGCAAAACGGTCTTTAAGAAGGAAGCTTTCATGCTGTTGTTGACAATGTTATCACCTCGTTAGTTCAAGAATCTGTCACTTAAGCAGCACTAGTAAACAGACCAGCAGCTAGCCATATCTCACTGTTCCCATGGGACCCTCAACAGCCTCTCATAACTCTGAGTAGCCCACTGCAGAAACTGCCCTATCACAGGACCAGTCTTACTAATGTCATGTAGGCCCATTTGATATGTCTGAATTGTATAATTAGCAAAATCATTTAAAATTATTTCTCAATAAAGAATTAAACTGTTCGTTAGAAATTGTGAATTGCCTATACCTTACCTCTTAGAAGCAGTTAAATAACACATATTTGAGTATATTACAATTTTATATGGATTGATTTGCCCATCAGAAATGAATTGTTTGGCCAAGAAAACCGTTGCTACGGTGTCCATATTAGGACAGCCTCAGTGTCAATGATTGCAGAGTCTGAGGCTGTCGTAATATGTGCACCACATGTGTTTATCATATAAGATGAATCTATCGCTGTGTTTGTCATCTTATAGGAATCTATCACTGATTGGCTAATGTCCAGGGAGTCTTCCAGCAGCAGCTTCCTGTGTGTACATATTGTGAGCCCAGTGTGATATCACAACTGGGATGGATCCTAATCCCTCTCCTGTCCCACCTATCAGCAGACTTAATTACTAACTCTATAGTAGACTCCAATCTAGGCCACTCCCAACCTGTTTGTCTTTCTTTTCTTCTCCTTATGGGAATGTTGCTCCTGATAAAACCCTGATAAAGGCAGCATAGCTGTCAAAACGTTAGTGTTCATTACATGTATTGCATCGGAGCCATGAGAGTTGATGAAAAAAAGGGGTAGGGTTGTGAAGAATCGAAGGTGCAACTGAAGCACAAAATTAGTCTGAGGCAGAGCAGAAATTACAATAAGAAGCATTTTAGATCTGCCTTTACAAAACACAGCAAGATATTTCATATGCCTTTTATAAAAAAGATTTCTACATTAACATGACCCCTAAGTTTAACTTGCTAGTTATCTAAGACAGGGCATCATATACTGTAGCTTTCTGCCGTGTTTGAGAAATCTGTACAGCTGCCACTGCTGTCTTGATTTCCTTGTGTTATTTCTCCTCTCCATTCTCAGCCTGTCTGCTCCCCCCACCACTTCCCAGTCAGAGGAGGCAGGCCCGTTGCCCTAGCGACTCCAGACTCCACACAGATCCAGTACTGTTCTTCCTTCACACAAGTATGCATCAAAACTTTGTTGATCTGTACAATGTCTTTCGTTAGCAATCGCTTGTAACTGTCCAAACTCACCAAAAACTAAATTCGGTAGCTCCTACCTACGGTGTATTCAGACCCCTTGACTTTTCCCAGACTTTGTTCAATTACAGATTTATTCTAAAAAAATTTTTTATTTTTTATATATTCATCAATCTACACACAGTACCCCATAATGACAAAGCCAAAATAAAAAACAGAAATACCTCATTTACATAAATATTCAGATGCTTTGCTATGAGACACAAAATTGAGCTCAGGTGCATCCTGTTTTCATTGATCATTGTCACGCCCTGGCCTTAGTTATCTTTGTTTCCTTTATTATTTTGGTTAGGTCAGGGTGTGACATGGGGGATTTATGTGTTTTGTCTGGTCTAGGGGTTTTGTATGTTTATGGGGCTGTTTCCTTTCTGGGTAGTTTTGTATGTCTATGGTTGCCTAGGTTCTCAATTAGAGGCAGCTGTCTGTCGTTGTCTCTGATTTGGAACCATATGTTCTTTGGGTATTTTGTGGGTGATTGTCTTCTGTCTTTGTGTCATTGCACCAGACAGGACTGTTTTGGTTTTCACATTTGTTGTTTTGTATTTTTGTAGTGTTCTCGTTTATCTTCTATATTAAAGATGTTGAACACTAACCACGCTGCATTTTGGTCCTCCTCTCCTTCAGTGGAAGAAAGCCGTAGAGAATCACCCACCATAAAACGATCAAGCGTCGTGGTAACAGGCAGCAGCAGGAGAGGCAGCAGCCAGCAGCAGGAGAGGCAGCAACAGCAGCAGGAGAGGCAGCACTATTTGGAGAAATGGACTTGGGAGGAGATCCTACACGGGAAAGGACCCTGGGCACAGCCAGGAGATTATCGCCGTCCCAAAGAAGAGCTGGAGGCAGCGAAGGCGTAAGGCACTGGTATGAGGAGGCAGCACGGCGGCGCGGATGGAAGCCCGAGAGACAGCCCCAAAAATGTATTTGGGGGGGGGGGGGGGGGGGGCGCACAGGGAGAGTGTGGCAGAGTCAGGAGTCAGACCTGAACCAACTCCCCCTGTTTACCGCGAGGAGCCAATGATTGAATCAGAGCAGTCGGCGAAGTTGAGGTGTGCGTCTGAGAATGTGGAGGAGTTATTGGACAAATTGGAGGAGAGTGAATGGAGGGGAGATTGAGACATTCGAGGAGGAGTTGATAAAATTGGAGGAGAGTGAAGAGAGAGCTGTCGGTTTGGCGCAGTATGCACGGCATTCACCCTGAGGAGTGTGTTAGCTGTCTGATGCCACATGTGTCAGTTCCTAGTACTCATCCTGAAACGTGTTAAAGCTCCTGAACAATTGATGCCGGCTATACACACCAGGTCTCCAGAGTACCTTCACAACCCGGGGCGTTCTGTTCCTGCTCCCCGCACTCGCTCTGAGGTGCGTGTCCTCGGCCCAGTACCACCAGTGCCGGCACCCCGCACCAGGCTTCCTGTGCGTGTCCAGAGCCCAGTACTCCCTGTTCCTCCTTCCCGCACTCGCCCTGAGGTGCGTGTCCTCGGCCCAGTACCACCAGTCCCGGCACCGCGCACCAGGCCTACAGTGCTCCTCACCTGTCCAGAGCTGCTAGAGTCTCCCACCTGTCCAGAGCTGCTAGAGTCTCCCGCCTGTCCAGAGCTGCTAGAGTCTCCCGCCTGTCCGGAGCTGCTAGAGTCTCCCGCCTGTCCGGAGCTGCTAGAGTCTCCCGCCTGTCCAGAGCTGCTAGAGTCTCCCGCCTGTCCAGAGCTGCTAGAGTCTCCCGCCTGTCCAGAGCTGCTAGAGTCTGCCGCCAGTCTGCAAGGAGCCGCCAGAGTCTGCCGCCAGTCTGCAAGGAGCCGCCAGTCTGCTGCCAGTCTGCAAGGAGCCGCCAGAGTCTGCTGCCAGTCTGCAAGGAGCCGCCAGAGTCTGCCGCCAGTCTGCAAGGAGCCGCCAGAGTCTGCCGCCAGTCTGCAAGGAGCCGCCAGAGTCTGCCGCCAGTCTGCAAGGAGCCGCCAGAGTCTGCCGCCAGTCTGCAAGGAGCCGCCAGAGCCGCCAGTCTGCAAGGAGCCGCCAGAGCCGCCAGGATCCGCCAGGGACGGCATTCAGCCAGGGTCCGCCAGAGCCGCCATTCAGCCAGAGCCGCCATTCAGCCAGGATCCGCCAGTGCCGCCATTCAGCCAGGATCCGCCAGTGCCGCCATTCAGCCAGGATCCGCCAGAGCCGCCATTCAGCTAGGATCCGCCAGAGCCGCCATTCAGCCAGGATCCGCCAGTCAGCCAGCCAGAAGCTGCCAGAGCCGTCAACCAGCCTGAGCTACCTCTCAGTCCTGGGCTACCTCTCAGTCCTGGGCTACCTCTCAGTCCTGAGCTACCCCTCAGTCCTGGGCTACCCCTCAGTCCTGAGCTACCCCTCAGTCCGGAGCTGCCCCTCAGTCTGGAGGAGTTTGTTTAGTGGAGTGGGGCCCTTTAGTAGGGTTGCCAATCATAGGTCAGTGGCGAGGGTCGCCGTTCCTAGGAAGAGACTAAAGCGGACAAAGACTATCGTGGAGTGGAGTCCCGCGCCAGAGCCGCCACCGTGGACAGACGCCCACCTAGGCCCTCCCTTTGGGGGGGGGGGGGGGGGGGGTACTGTCACGCCCTGGCCTTAGTTATCTTTGTTTCCTTTATTATTTTGGTTAGGTCAGGGCGTGACATGGGGGATTTATGTGTTTTGTCTGGCCTAGGGGTTTTGTATGTTTATGGGGCTGTTACCTTTCTAGGTAGTTGTATGTCTATGGTTGCCTAGATTGTTTCTCAATTAAAGGCAGCTGTCTGTCGTTGTCTCTGATTGTGAACCATATTTAGGCAGCCATGTTCTTTGGGTATTTTGTGGGTGATTGTCTTCTGTCTTTGTGTCTATGCACCAAATAGGACTGTTTCAGTTTTCAGATTTGTTGTTTTGTATTTTGTAGTGTTGTCGTTTATCGTCTATTTTAAAGATGTTGAACACTAACTACGCTGCATTTTGGTCCTCCTCTCCTTCAGCGGAAGAAAGCCGTTTACAATCATCCTTGAGAAGATTCTACAACGTGATTGGTGTTCAATTGATTGGACATGATTTGGAAAGGCACACACCTGTCCATATAAGGTCCCACAGTTGACCGTGCATGTCAGAGTAAAAACCAAGCCATGAGGTCGAGGAAATTGTCAGTAGAGCTCCAAGACAGGACTATGTCGAGGCACAGATCTGGGGAAGGGTACCAAAAAATGTCTGCAGCATTTAAGGTCTCCAAGAACACAGTGGCCATCATTCTTAAATAGAAGAAGTTTGGAACTACCAAGACGCTTCCTAGAGATGGCCACCCAGCCAAATGGGGGAGAAGGGCATTGGTCAGGGAGGTGAACAAGAACCCGATGGTCACTTTGAAAGAGCTCGAGAGTTCCTGTGCGGATATGGGAGAACCTTCCAGAAGGAATACCATCTCTGTGGCACTCCACCAATCAGATCGTTATGGTAGTGGCCAGACGGAAACCACTCCTCAGTAAAAGGCATATGACAGCCCGCTTGGAGTTTGTCAAAAGGCACCTAAAGGATTCTCAAAACATGAGAAACAGAATTCTCTGGTTTGATGAAAACAAGATTGAACTCTTTGGCCTGAATGCCAAGCGTCACGTCTGGAGGAAACCTGGCACCCTCCCAACGGTGAAGCATTGTGGTGGCAGCATCATGTTGTGGGGATATTTTTCAGCGTTAGGGAGACTAGAAGGTTCACCTTCCAACAGGACAACGACCCTAAGCACACAGCCAAGACAATGCAGGAGTGGCTTCGGGACAAGTCTCTGAATGTCCTTGAGTGGCCCAGCCAAAGCCCGAACTTGAACCTGAACGAATATCTCTGGAGAGACCTGAAAATATCTGTGCTCCCCATCCAACCTGACAGAGCTTGAGAGGATCTGCAGAGAAGAATGGGAGAAACTCCCCAAATACAGGTGTGCCAAGCTTGTAGCATCATACCCAAGAAGACTCGATGCTGCCAAAGGGTAAAGGGTCTGAATACGTATGAAATGTAATATTTTTAGTTGTATAAATTAGCAAAGAATTATTGGGTATTGTGTGTAGATTGATGAAAAAACTATTGAATCCGTTTTTAGAATAAGGCTGTAACAAAATATGGAAAAAGTCAAGAGGTCTGAATACTTTCCAAAGGCACTGTATACTGCTGGAACAGGTTTATCTATTTTGGATGCAATTTGAATGGAGTTGGTGAGAGAGAAAGACTACAAGAGAGTGCTTGATATTTGAGTGTTAGGCCTGTAGGTTTTAAAACTTAGCCGCTGCAAAACAACAACAAAAAATGTAATCTTTACAATTTCAAAATAAGGTCACATGGATAAATTAGAAGCATATTATGTCTTTATACCTGTCACCAGAAAAAAGTTTGGGGGGAAAAGGGAGCAATTTTGGGCAGTAAATCTCAATAACCAGGTTCCCGCCATTCAACCCTAGCCCGTTCAAAGGCACTTAAATATTTTATTTGGCCCATTCCCCCTCTGAATGGCACACATACACAATCCATGTCTCAATTGTCTCAAGGCTTAAAAATACTTATTTCACCTGTCCCCTCCCCTTCATCTAAACTGATTGAAGTGGTTTTATCAAGTGACATCAATAAGGGATCATAGCTTTCACCTGGTCAGTCTATGTCATGGAAAGATCAGGTGTTTTTAATGTTTTGTGCACTCAGTGTATGTATAACTTTCTGAGCTGGATTGCCTGTCTTTGCAATTAGTTTATTTTCGTTTGCGCTCATTAGCACATTTAGCTAACAGCCTCCATGGAAATTCGCTATTACTTATGCTAATTTTGTTAGCATTCTGGTAACAGACACCCAATGTTGTTTTTTGTTTTAAAACGGCAATTCCACAAATCCAGGGATGAGAGAACGATATGAAAATCTGGATACTGATCAACCCTACTATTTGGTTTAAATCTGACTTCAGACCATCCTGTAGGTTTTAACTCCAACCCTGTTCCTGGAGAGCTACTGTCCTGTAGGGTTAACTTGCTTCAACCCTAATCTAGCGCACCTGATTCTAATAATTATTTGATAAGGTAGGTAAACTGAATCAGCTTAGTTCGAGGATGGAGTAAATCAGATAAAAGTGACAGCAGCTCCTCCAACCACCATGGAAACCATGGGAAACTCGGTGTGTGTGATGTAACCATGTACGTATGGGCATACATACACACATATGTAGGATCTTAATTTGAGCCAGTTTGATACAGCAGGAAAATAATCCTACAGCAACAGGAAATGTAAATTATTATGTGGATTATAATTAATGCACATTTTTGTCGGGGTAACGGAAAATCAAGTATTAAATTGCGAAGTGGAAATTACAAACTTCAGAAGCCTTTTTAAACCTCAAATACACAAACTTAAATATCCTGCATTGCAGGGGAGTTCTGCACAGGGTGATCGAAGTAAGATCCTACATCTGTACCATCTAGAGACCATCTTAATATACATGAAAAAATCGTTTTGGCTCAGACGAGCTTAACCCCCTTACTATCTCAACATATAGGACCTATTAACATTCCAGTGCCAATGCACTCAATGTCGATGATATGAGACCAATCTTAGTGGTAGCATGTTCTTGACTTCAGTAGGCTACAGACTTAAAGCCTAACCTCCCTCTCTTACTCCAACATTTCCTACTTTATCTGCCTCCTTAAAGTCGTTTCCTGTTTTATCTGCCTCCTGAGAGTCATGCTGATGGGACGGACTAAAGAGTGATGGTGTTGTTTTGAAAAAAACTAAACTGTGGCACAACACTAGCTAATTCCCCTGTTGACGGCCTAGGAACAGTGGGTTAACTGCCTTGTTATGGGGCAGATAGACAGATTTTTACCTTGTCAATTTTTACCTTCTCGGCTCGGGGATTCGATCTAGCAACCTTTCGGTTACTGGCCCAACGCTCTAGCCACTAGGCTACCTGCCACCCCTGTATCTGTGTATGCCATGAATAGATTTGATTAGAGTTTTGGTGCTCTGAACTCGTTGACAGTGGACTAATGACCGTTGCGTCCTCCTGACTGTTCTTGCAAACAGCCATATAAATTATCCAGCGTCTTCTTCTCCTGACCTGTTAATTGATAGCATCAAATGCTAGCATTGCATCCTTCCAGGATGACTGGGATTATGGAAGTCAACAGATTCTTGATTGATTGCAGAGAAAGCAAACTGAAGTCTCCTACAGACGCACAAGGGAACAGTCCCACGTCTAGTGCAGGTGAATTGTGATTAATGACAGCATTCCCCGTCTTCAATGTGTTTAGTTTCAGCTACTGAATACAAAGTGAAAGAACCAACTATATGCTCAAGTTTCTCTCTTGTTCTGCTAACCATCAACCATGGAATGAAGTTCTCCAGTATTAGTTAATAAAAAAACACTACAGTATAAATGTGTTTCTGCACACAGTATCATCAGTAAAGGTGTTGTATCTGCACACTGTTTGTTTAATCAGAGCAGCTAGCTCCTGAATGCTCACCTGTTGTTCAGAACCCAGTCCTCAGTGTATTGGGACTGTCACACAGCAGTCTGGCTTCACTAAAGTACAGTCTTGTCCTCCTGCTCACTGGATCACAGCCTGTAGACAAACATAAAGCTGAGCTACAGAGGAGCAGTGTGCAGCATGGGTAGACCAACAAACAATTATATAAATATATCACATCCAGTGGTTCATTGAGTTCAGTATCACACTGTGTGTCCAAAATGGCACCCTGTTCCCTATATAGGGCACACATTTTTTTTTATTTTACCATGGCTCTGGTCAAAAGTAGTACCCTACATAGGGAATAGAGTGCCATTTAGGATGTCTCTCCATAAAGTTGGTAAACTCACAAAACCTCTCCCTTCAGGAATGAACTCCATCTTCATCTGTTCTTCCAAGGTTTCCTGTTATTTCAACATAGTTTCTTATAGCTGTCATACCCCCCTCAGTCAACATGAACCCTTTATCTCTGATCTGACTGTATGCGTCTAAATATCTGTCTTCTCTCTTTTCTCTCTCTCTCTCTCTCTCTCTCTCTCTCTGTCTCTGTCTCTCTCTGTCTGTCTTTCTCTCTCTCTCTCTGTCTCTCTCTCTCTCTGTCTCACGGTCTCTCACGGTCTCTCACGGTCTTTGTCTCTCTCTCTCTCTCCCTCTGTCTCTATCTCTCGCTCTCTCTCTCCGTCTGTCTCTATCTCTCGCTCTCTCTCTCCGTCTGTCTCTATCTCTCGCTCCCTCTCTCCGTCTGTCTCTATCTCTCGCTCTCCCTCTCCGTCTGTCTCTATCTCTCGCTCTCTCTCTCTGTCTCTCTCTGTCTCACTCTCTCTCTCTCTCTCTGTCTCTCTCTCTCTCTCCGTCTCTCTCTCTCTGTCTCGCTCTCTCTCTGTCTCGCTCTCTCTCTGTCTCTCTCTCTCTCCGTCTCTCTCTCTCTCTCTCTCTCTCTGGACCAAGGGTAATATTTGCTAAAGTCCCACTGCTGCTATGACAACGGGCCCAGTGAGGCAAGTGCCTAGTGGATCTCCACTGAGCCCAAATGTCCCCCTATTCCCTTTATAGGGGTTAAGGGCACTGGAGGTTATAGGGTGTACTTTGGAATGCACTTGATTCCACCAGCTACAGTAGCTGATCACTGGGCCGCTGCCTACCACTACCGTGATGATGCATTTTGCAGTGGTACCATTCACCACCACCGCCCCATCCCTCCTCAGTCAGTCGTCTGTTTTAATCACCTCCACTGGTCCTCCAGTGGCAGTACGGAGGGAGTTAGTACTAGCCTCGCGAGTCACTCTGATACAGTCAAACTGAAAATTGCAGTGTAAAATAATCAGATCCTAAAGCAGGTTGCGGTTATCCTTGATGACAAGTGTCTGAGTGAAGGAGGCCTCATTGAGATGAATGCTTGACTGTTGATAATTATTTTCATTAGGTTGTTGACTGTTACATAGCTGTAGCATAGCAGGTATACAGTAGCAGTGTAGCCTAGCCCAAAGCCTCCATCCCCCATCTGATCACGTGAAGGTCACGGTTGAAGGTCCCTGTCTGGCTGTTTCACCCTCAGCTGCCATAGGTGACCAGATGACATGAGCCACTCTCCCATCTGTTTCACCCTCTTGACACGTGGCAGAGCAGAAGCAGCACAGATTGTGGCTCCTGAATGACTTCACAGGCCCAGCACTAGAGGATGGACTCCGGGTGATCATAATGACTAGTCCCAAATGGCACCCTATTCCCTACAAAGTGCATTATTTTAACCACAATCCTATGAGCCCCGGTAAAAAGTAACCATTATTAGGAAATAGGATGTTATTTGGGATGTGGACACTGTAGTCTTTCACCCATAGAACAATGACTGGTGAGAGTAGAGCAGTGTGTGGATGCTCTGTTTTCAGACTTTTCAGGCAGGAAACAACTGCCATATTTCACTGTAAGGGTGACTTCATCAGATTATTTAAGCATGTGACATTTTTTGTTCCAATGTGACAAAATTAATGACAAAAAAAACAATTGGACAGTTGTTTAATTAAAAACTATTCATATTTCATCATGGGACATTGTTTTATTACACATAAAAACACTATTTATCTTAAGCCGCTAGAAGTTCCATTTTATGGTTCCCCCTCTCTTTCATTAAGACCATATAACAACACTGTGATACAGTACAAGCACTATGCCAAGGATCATAAAACACAAGCATGTAGGGAATTAATGAGAATCTGCCCATTAGTAGAACCTGTTGTTTAATGACATGGAAGACCTCCCTATAACATGCCATAACCCTGCTCATATAGCCTTTAACTTGCCTCAACCCTGGAGTAAAGGACTGTATCTGCCCTAAGATGTTAGATGACAAGGGACCCCAGAAAGACTAGGGTCTCGATTAGATCCATATCATGGAAGTTTGACGCTATAGCGAGATTGAAATGTAAAGGTAATTTCAGATTGAGCCGACATATGCAGCGTTGAATGCATACCTTGAATGCTAGAGAAGAAGGGCTAGAGAAGAAGGTATAGAGAAGAAGGGCTAGAAAGAAAGGGCTAGAGAGAACAATTGGAGAATAATAGCTAGAGGGGAAGAGCCAGAGAGAAAATTTGGAGAGGAAGGGCTAGAGATAGAAATGGGAGAATAAGAGATAAGAGCAGAGAAGAAGGGCTAGAGAGGAAGGGCTAGAGAGGAAGGGCTAGAGAGGAAGGGCTAGAGGGGGAGGGCTAGAGAGGAAGGGCTAGAGAAAAGAGCAAGAGAAAATAGCAAGAGAAGAAGTGCTAGAGATAAAAATTGGAGCAGAAGAGCTAGAGGGGAAGGGCTAGAGGGGAAGGGCTAGAGGGGAAGGGCTAGAGGGGAAGGGCTAGAGGGGAAGGGCTAGAGGGGAAGGGCTAGAGTGGAAGGGCTAGAGTGGAAGGGCTAGAGTGGAAGGGCTAGAGTGGAAGGGCTAGAGTGGAAGGGCTAGAGTGGAAGGGCTAGAGTGGAAGGGCTAGAGTGGAAGGGCTAGAGTGGAAGGGCTAGAGTGGAAGGGCTAGAGTGGAAGGGCTAGAGTGGAAGGGCTAGAGTGGAAGGGCTAGAGTGGAAGGGCTAGAGTGGAAGGGCTAGAGTGGAAGGGCTAGAGTGGAAGGGCTAGAGTGGAAGGGCTAGAGTGGAAGGGCTAGAGTGGAAGGGCTAGAGAGGAAGGGCTAGAGAAGAAGGGCTAGAGATAAAATTGGAGAAGAAGGGCTAGAGAAGAAGGGCTAGAGAAGAAGCGCTAGAGAGGAAGGGCTAGAGATACAAATTGGAGAAGAAAGGCTAGAGTGGAAGGGCTAGAGTGGAAGGGCTAGAGTGGAAGGGCTAGAGTGGAAGGGCTAGAGTGGAAGGGCTAGAGATAAAATTGGAGAAGAAGGGCTAGAGAAGAAGGGCTAGAGAAGAAGCGCTAGAGAGGAAGGGCTAGAGATAAAAATTGGAGAAGAAAGGCTAGAGAGGAAGGGCTAGAGAGGAAGGGCTAGAGAAACGAGCTAGGAAAGAAGGGCTAGAGAGGAAGGGATAGTTAAAAATTGGAGAAGGAGGGCTAGAGAGGAAGGCCTAAAGGGGAAGGGCTAAAGGGGAAGGGCTAGAGAGAGAAATTAGAGAAGAAAAGCTAAAGAGGAAGGGCTAGAGAGGAAGAGCTAGAGAGAAGAATTGGAGAGTATGACCTGGAGAGGAAGGCTAAAGGAAGCAGAGCTAGAGATTAATGGATAGAATAGACGGGCTAGAGAAGACGGGCTAGAGAAGACGAGCTAGAGAGGAAGCGGAGCTAGAGAGGAAGCGGAGCTAGAGAGGAAGCGGAGCTAGAGAGGAAGCGGAGCTAGAGAGGAGGAAGGGCTTAGAGAGGAAGAAGAGCTAGAGAGGAAGAAGGGCTAGAGAGGAAGCAGAGCTAGAGAGGAAGCAGAGCTAGAGAGGAGGAAGGGCTTAGAGAGGAAGAAGAGCTAGAAAGGAAGAGCAAGAGAAGAAGTGCTCTAAACACATTGTCCTTAAGCCACTTTAAAACACTTATATCTGTATGTACAGCTGGTTATATGATTGGAATTCCTAAAGTATGCCTAACGTAACACCTATGATGTTGATCTGGCTGGTGGGGAAATAGTGTTCAATCTAAATGAGAGAGTGAACTAAGGAAAAAGGTAGAATGACATTTCAGTGTGACGTGTGACTGCTCAGTGCCGTGACATTTAGAAAAAATCCCAGTAGACAGCCTGGGAGAAGGGCCTTATTGGTGTGGGATTCATACAGAATGAGAATGTGAAGCCTATCCCACCATGACTCTTTCCTCTCAGCTCTGGCTCTCTCGCTGCATGACCTAGCTATCTCTCATTTCTATCAAGACCCAGTATGATAGGAGAGGAATGTGTTTCACGTTGTGGAAAAGGCTATATTGTCATGAAGGAATGTGATGGAAGGGAGGCAATAGACTGAACTGAAAGGCTTGTGTGTGTCTGTGTGTGTGTGTCTGTGTGTCTGTGTATGATTGGTGCGTGCGTGCGTAGATACGGGTGTGATGGACAGAGGTTCAGTGGATACAGACACAACAAAAAGGTCAGAGGGTATATCCAGACACTCTACAGGAACACTGACCGTCTCAGGAGAATGGATATATGACTGGGCCTGTGTCTTAAATAGCACCCTATTCCCTATTTAGTGCACGACTTCTTACCAGGTCCCATAGGGTCAAAAGTAGTAGGGTCCGTTTTGAACGCTTCCTGGGTATCCCCGGCCTGCTCCAGTAAACTCACCTGCATCTCTCTGATGTCTGATAGGTAATAACCATGTAATGACACTAGAACACAGTCAGATGTGAAATATGTTACATATGTTTCACATATCATTTGTTTGGATTTTCAACACTGTCATATCGGGGTCAAGAAAATACATGACTGAAACAGGTTGATAAGTTGTTTACATGCACTTTCTCAAGGTTGAGTGAGAATGATGACTATTGCATACAATGTTCAAATGTGATATGTTTGAATCACCTGTTTTTATCACAGGGCACAAACTTGTCATGATTTAAGTCATATGTGATAAACTTCCAACCATTTTATGCATTTGGTGAAAAAAAATCTAGTCCTCTAGCTTGGCACTTTTCACAACATTGTCTCTGAGGAAATAAAAGAGAGAAAAGTGAATTTTGTATTGAGGTTTTATTTTGAGCGATGACTTGTTGGTTTATCTCTTTCTTTCTTCGTGTCCATTAATTTGATGGATGAGAAATACGCTGCTGTTACAGGTCCTGTTTGAACTCAGGGGTAACGTCTCTGTGTTATTGTGTCATGACTCATGTTGTCTGTCTGACAGAGGGAAACGAGGAGCAGCGAAGAAATGGTTCCACGGCTGTTCATGCCTCAATATACCCCCGACACACACGCATGCACCCTCCACATGCACACACATGCGCATACACACCATCCATACACAAACACACACACAAACACCTCTCCCCCCACACACACACTCTCGACTAAATGAGTCATCTGGTGGGCTTCATGTTTGCCCAGAGA
The DNA here is from genome assembly GCF_057628025.1 of Oncorhynchus mykiss. Classification (NCBI taxonomy): domain Eukaryota; kingdom Metazoa; phylum Chordata; class Actinopteri; order Salmoniformes; family Salmonidae; genus Oncorhynchus; species Oncorhynchus mykiss. Next base: position 25,872,786 of record NC_143049.1, read on the forward strand.
GAGCAGTTTGCTGCTGTTGCATTCTGGAGCTGAGAGGATGAGAGGCTGAGAGGGGCAAAGCCTCTCAATCCTCCTCTCTGTACCAGAAACCCATTTCAAGGTCCCCTGGTCTTAAACACCACAGGCTGGCTGTCTGTCAAATAGATATGCTGAGGTAGGGTGGACTGGAACAGGGCTGTGTCTACAATGGCACCCAAGTGCATTATAAAGGGAGTAGGGTGCCATCTGGAAGGAAATAGGGTGTCGTTTGGGACACATCCCATTGTTTACTAGAACAACGGCAAGATGACACACAGACATGTTGACACAGGAGATTGGTTGACACACTCACACCCTCTCACTCGTTTTCTGTTCTCCTCTCTCTATTTCTCTCTTTCTTCATCTCTCTCCCACTGAACTTGGAAGGGATGGTGTATGTTTCATACATAACAGAATTGACAGAATATTTGTAACCATTGAACGTAACAATCACCAAAACCTGAATCGTGGATTATTTTCCAGCTGAATGTTGCTAACAAGATGACAACCTTCACAATGTGTGTGCCTGATCTAGTTTATCTATGCTCTTAATGTAGACATCACAATGTGTGTGTCTGATCTAGTTTATCTATGCTCTTAATGTAGACATCACAATGTGTGTGTCTGATCTAGTTTATCTATGCTCTTAATGTAGACATCACAATGTGTGTGTCTGATCTAGTTTACGTACTGTATGTTCTTAATGTAAACATCACGGAGGTGGATGGAAATGTCAAGTAAATGTCACAGGCATGATGTCATGCACACGGCAGCCTACAAGTGGATACTGATAAAAGTGATTTAGGGCTGTCGTGTATGGATGCATATTTGGCACAAGGGAAAGTTATATATTTGAATTGGGACTGGTGAGCTGACATAATTAGAGGCTACGTTTATCCAATGTGCACTTAGCTCCACTGTATGAGTGTGTGAGCTTATACCATCTCATGATAGTTTGCCTTCCTGATGATAGAGTACAATAAGCTTAATGGTGAGATGTCCTAACACACCCCTCATCATCTATTCTGAATACAGATGAAGACCTCACTACCTCAGGGTTTTCCTGACTGGGACTGTCTGGACTCCAAACCAGTATTAACCCTGAACCCTACCCTTCTGGGCTCCTGGTATTGAGGTCCATGTCGTCTCTGTGTTGAACTGTCAGTGAGGTGGTAAATAGCCAAATAACATTCTAATGTTCTAGAAGGCCATCTGCTTTCAGAATGGAGTCGGTCCTTTCCACAAGCCTTTACTGCTTGGACATCATTGCCAATGCATTCATAAGTAGCATAGCAGTATGGTCTATAGAGGAAATGTACACTTCAATGTCCAGTCAATGACAATAGCATCACCACAAAATGAGTGTCAATTTGTTTTTGTTAAGAGGTGTGGCAGAAAATTGCAATGGCCATCTTAAGTAACTGTAAATGTCATTCTCCTCAGTGTTGAGTGTTGAGAATGAGTGTGACAGACAGGCAGAGGTGATTCTGCAGTAGGCTATAATGAGAGTGTTTGTGTCCCAAATGAGTCCCTATTGGCTATGTAGTGCACTACCTTTGACCAGGGCCCATAAGGCTCTGGTCTGAAGTAGTGCAACAGATCGAGAAAATGGTGCCATTATTGGGATGCATCCAATCTGTTCTCTTCCCTAGTCTGGTGTGTCTAGCTAGGTAATCACACTAATGCAACAGCCATCTTTCATGACATTTTTCATTCCATCATTCCTCCACTCTCATCAGTGGTCTGAGCGATCCTGCATAATCCCCAGAAATGGGAAGAGGCAAAGGCTTAGTCAAACGATAGTGAATGTCATTATCACTTGTGACCAAGGGGAGATTTTTGTGTGTGTGTGTGTGTGTGTGTGTGTGTGTGTGTGTGTGTGTGTGTGAGAGAGAGAGAGATTGACAGTGGAGGATAAGCTCGTGAGGGTTATTGATTGGAGGCCAGTAGAAGCTAGTCAATCACCAGTGGCCTAGATAGTGTTAGCGAAGCAGACTGTATTAATAAGATACCGGTCTTCTACTTTAACCACCTTGAGAAGAGTGCTTTCAGTTGATTAAATACTCTTAAATTCAATCAGGGCTATTGATATTCTTTATCATTGATGTAAGGTTTGAAATGAATGTTTTTTTAACCAGAGGAATAGGTTGGACTATGGGAAGTAAGAAAGAGAGCAGCAAGAGAAAAATAATTAACAGACAGGTGGACGGACGGACAGACAGACGGACAGAGAAAAGACCTGCAGTAGACATAAGGGGAGAGACAGAGAGGCAGTGAGTTGGGTGAGCAGGTTGAGTGAGAGGGCCTGAGTGACAGATGCTCCCTGAGGGCAAAGCTGGAGCTGGTGTGTGTTAACGCTAGCAGATGATAGCACTGAGTGAGCAGACGGAGGGTGTGTGTGTGTGTGCGCGCATTTATGTGTGTGTGCGCGTGTGTACGTGTGTGTGTGTATGTTTGCATGTGCGTGTGTCTGCTCATGTCTGCCTGTGTGTGTGTCTGTTTGTGAGTCTGTTTGTGTGTGTGACCTACTATAGTAGGGATATTATGAAGAAAAAGAAAATTCAAGGGGTCTGAATTCTTTCAGAATGCACTCTATCCCTACTATGGACATATAGCCCTACTATAGACATATAGCCCTACTATAGACACACAGCCCTACTATTGACATATAGCCCTACTATAGACATACAGCCCTGCTATAGACATATATTCCTACTATATAGACATACATTCCTACTATATATCCTGCCTGTTTAGCCCTGTCCGGGGGTATCATCGGATGGGGCCACAGTTTCTCCTGACCCCTCCTGTCTCAGCCTCCAGTATTCATGCTGCAGTAGTTTGTGTCAGGGGGCTAGGGTCAGTCTGTTATATCTGGAGTATTTATCCTGTCATATCTGGTGTCTTGTGTGAATTTAAGTATGTTCTCTCTTTCTCTCTCTCGGAGGACCTGAGCCCTAGGACCATACCTCAGGACTACCTGGCATGATGACTCCTTGTTGTCCCCAGTCCACCTGGCCGTGCTGCTGCTCCAGTTTCAACTGTTCTGCCTGCGGCTATGGAACCCTGACCGGTTCACTGTGGTTATTATTATTTGACCATGCTGCTCATTTATGAACATTTGAACATCTTGGCCATGTTCTGTTATAATCTCCACCCGGCACAGCCAGAAGAGGACTGGCCACCCCTCATAGCCTGTTTCCTCTCTAGGTTTCTTCCTAGGTTTTGGCCTTTCTAGGGAGTTTTTCCTAGCCAGCGTGCTTCTACACCTGCATTGCTTGCTGTTTGGGGTTTTAGACTGGGTTTCTGTACAGCACTTTGATATATCAGCTGATGTAAGAAGGGCTGTATAAATAAATTTGATTTGATATACCATAGACATATAGCCCTACCATAGACATATATTCCTACAATAGACCTATAGCCCTACTATAGACATATATCCCTACTGTACAGGCATACAGTTGAAGTCGGAAGTTAGGTTGTAGTCATAAAAACCCGCTTTTCAACCACTCCACAAATTTCTTGCTAACAAACTATAGTTTTTGCAAGTCGGTTAGGACATCTACTTTGCCCTGACCATAATCCCATAGAAAATGTGTGGGCAGAACTGAAAAAGTGTGTGCGAGCAAGGAGGCCTACAAACCTGACTCAGTTACACCAGCTCTGTCAGGAAGAATGGGCCAAAATTCACCCAATTTATTGTGGGAAGCTTGTGGAAGGCGTCCCAAAACGTTTTACCCAAGTTAAACTATTTAAAGGCAATGCTTCCAAATACTAATTGAGTGTATGTAAACTTCTGACCCACTGGGAATGTTATGAAAGAAATAAAAGCTGAACCAAATCATTCTCTCGACTATTATTCTGACATTTCACATTCTTAAAATAAAGTGGTGATCCTAACTGATCTAAGACATGGAACTTTTACTAGGCTTGAATGTCAGGATTTGTGAAAAACTGAGTTTAAATGTAGTTGGCTAAGGTGTATGTAACCTATGACTTCAACTGTATATCCCTATTATAGACATATATCCCTACTATAGACATAAACTCACCAAAAAAATAAATGCCCTGTCACTGTGAACTGCGTTTATTTTCAGCAAACTTAACGTGTAAATATTTGTATGAACATAACAAGATTCACGAACTGAGACACAAACTGAACAAGTTCCACAGACACATGACTAACAGAAATTGAATAATGTGTGCCTGAACAAAGGGGGGGGGGGGGGGGGGGGGGGGAAATCAAAAGTATCAGTCAGTATCTGGTGTGGCCACCATCTGCATTAAGTACTGCAGTGCATCTCCTCCTCCTACTTTTCTGCTCTTTTGCACACCAATATCTCTACCTGTACATGACCATCTGATCATTTATCACTCCAGTGTTAATCTGCAAAATTGTAATTATTTGCCTACCTCCTCATGCCTTTTGCACACAATGTATATAGACTCTTTTTTTCTACTGTGTTATTGACTTGTTAATTGTTTACTCCATGTGTAACTGTGTTGTCTGTTCACACTGCTATGCTTTATCTTGGCCAGGTCGCAGTTGTAAATGAGAACTTGTTCTCAACTAGCCTACCTGGTTAAATAAAGGTGAAATATATATATATATATATATATATATATATATATTTTTTTTAATAAATGTACTGCACCAGATTTGCCAGTTCTTGCTGTGAGATGTTACCCTACTCTTCCACCAAGGCACCTGCAAGTTCCAGGACATTTCTGGGGGGAATGGCTCTAGCCCTCACCCTCCGATCCAACAGGTCCCAGGCGTGCTCAATGGGATTGAGATCCGGACTCTTCGCTGGCCATGGCAGAACACTGACATTCCTGTCTTGCAAAGTTCAAGGGGGCCGATTACTTTCGCAAGGCACTGTACATCCATACTACAGACATATAGCCCTACTATAGACATATATCCCTACTATACAGACATATAGCCCTACTATAGACATATAGCCCTACTATAGACATATAGCCCTACTGTAAACATATAGCCCTACTACAGACATATAGCCTTACAACAGATATATAGCCCTACTATAGATATGTAGCCCTACTATACAGAGGTATAGTTCTACTATAGACATATATCCCTACTATACAGACGTTAGCCCTACTATAGACATATAGCCCTACTATAGACATATAGCCCTACTATAAAGACATATAGCCCTACTATAAAGACACATAGTCTACTATAGACATATAGCCCTACTATAGACATATAGCCCTACTATATAGACATATAGCCCTACTATAAAGACACAGTCTACTATAGATATATAGCCCTACTATAGACATATAGCCCTAATATGGACATATATCCCTACTACACAGAGATATAGTTCTACTATAGACATACATCCCTACTATATACATATACCCCTACTATACAGACATATAGCCTTACTACAGACATATAGCCCTACTATAAAGACATATAGCCCTACTATAGACATATAGCCCTACTATACAGACAAATAGCCCTACTATAAAAACACAGTCTACTACAGACATATAGCCCTACTATAAAGACACATAGTCTACTATAGACATATAGCCCTACTATAGACATATAGCCCTACTATATAGACATATAGCCCTACTATAAAGACACAGTCTACTATAGATATATAGCCCTACTATAGACATATAGCCCTAATATGGACATATATCCCTACTATACAGAGATATAGTTCTACTATAGACATACATTCCTACTACAGACATATAGCCTTACTACAGACATATAGCCCTAATATAGACATTTAGCCTTACTATAGACATATAGCCCTACTATAAAGACACTGTCTACTATAGATATATAGCCCTACGACAGACATATAGCCTTACAACAGATATATAGCCCTACTATAGATATGTAGCACTACTATACTGACATATAGCAGTTTTTGATTTGCTAATATGGACATATATCCCTACTATACAGAGGTATAGGTCTACTATAGACATATATCCCTACTATACAGACATATAGCCCTACTATTGACATATATCCCTACTATAAAGACACCTAGTCCTATAGACATATAGCCCTAATATGGACATATATCCCTACTACACAGAGATAAAGTTCTACTATAGACATACATCCCTACTATATACATATACAGTGCCTTGCGAAAGTATTCGGCCCCCTTGAACTTTGCGACCTTTTGCCACATTTCAGGCTTCAAACATAAAGATATAAAACTGTATTTTTTTGTGAAGAATCAACAACAAGTGGGACACAATCATGAAGTGGAACGACATTTATTGGATATTTCAAACTTTTTTAACAAATCAAAAACTGAAAAATTGGGCGTGCAAAATTATTCAGCCCCCTTAAGTTAATACTTTGTAGCGCCACCTTTTGCTGCGATTACAGCTGTAAGTCGCTTGGGGTATGTCTCTATCAGTTTTGCACATCGAGAGACTGACATTTTTTCCCATTCCTCCTTGCAAAACAGCTCGAGCTCAGTGAGGTTGGATGGAGAGCATTTGTGAACAGCAGTTTTCAGTTCTTTCCACAGATTCTCGATTGGATTCAGGTCTGGACTTTGACTTGGCCATTCTAACACCTGGATATGTTTATTTCCATTGTAGATTTTGCTTTATGTTTTGGATCATTGTCTTGTTGGAAGACAAATCTCCGTCCCAGTCTCAGGTCTTTTGCAGACTCCATCAGGTTTTCTTCCAGAATGGTCCTGTATTTGGCTCCATCCATCTTCCCATCAATTTTAACCATCTTCCCTGTCCCTGCTGAAGAAAAGCAGGCCCAAAGCATGATGCTGCCACCACCATGTTTGACAGTGGGGATGGTGTGTTCAGCTGTGTTGCTTTTACGCCAAACATAACGTTTTACATTGTTGCCAAAAAGTTCAATTTTGGTTTCATCTGACCAGAGCACCTTCTTCCACATGTTTGGTGTGTCTCCCAGGTGGCTTGTGGCAAACTTTAAACAACACTTTTTATGGATATCTTTAAGAAATGGCTTTCTTCTTGCCACTCTTCCATAAAGGCCAGATTTGTGCAATATACGACTGATTGTTGTCCTATGGACAGAGTCTCCCACCTCAGCTGTAGATCTCTACAGTTCATCCAGAGTGATCATGGGCCTCTTGGCTGCATCTCTGATCAGTCTTCTCCTTGTATGAGCTGAAAGTTTAGAGGGACGGCCAGGTCTTGGTAGATTTGCAGTGGTCTGATACTCCTTCCATTTCAATATTATCGCTTGCACAGTGCTCCTTGGGATATTTAAAGCTTGGGAAAATCTTTTTGTATCCAAATCCGGCTTTAAACTTCTTCACAACAGTATCTCGGACCTGCCTGGTGTGTTCCTTGTTCTTCATAATGCTCTCTGCGCTTTTAACGGACCTCTGAGACTATCACAGTGCAGGTGCATTTATACGGAGACTTGATTACACACAGGTGGATTGTATTTATCATCATTAGTCATTTAGGTCAACATTGGATCATTCAGAGATCCTCACTGAACTTCTGGAGAGAGTTTGCTGCACTGAAAGTAAAGGGGCTGAATAATTTTGCACACCCAATTTTTCAGTTTTTCATTTGTTAAAAAAGTTTGAAATATCCAATAAATGTCGTTCCACTTCATGATTGTGTCCCACTTGTTGTTGATTCTTCACAAAAAAATACAGTTTTATATCTTTATGTTTGAAGCCTGAAATGTGGCAAAAGGTCGCAAAGTTCAAGGGGGCCGAATACTTTCGCAAGGCACTGTATCCCTACTATACTGACATATAGCCTTACTACAGACATATAGCCCTACTATAGACATATAGCCCTACTATACAGACATATAGCCCTACTATACAGACATATAGCCCTACTATAGACATATAGCCCTACTATACAGACATATAGCCCTACTATAATGACACATAGTCTACTATAGACATATAGCCCTACTATAGACATATAGCCCTAATATGGACATATATCCCTACTATACAGAGGTATAGTTCTACTATAGACATACATCCCCAGTACAGACATATAGCCTTACTACAGACATATAGCCCTACTATAGACATTTAGCCTTACTATAGACATATAGCCCTACTATAAAGACACAGTCTACTATAGATATATAGCCCTACTATAGACATATATCCTTACTATACATACATATTGCCCTGCTATAGACATATAGCCCTGCTATAGACCTATAGCCCTACTATGGACATATATCCGTACTATACAGAGATATAGTTCTACTATAGACATATAGCCCTACTATAGACATATATCCCTACTATACAGACATATAGACATGCCGCTACTATACTGACACATAGCCCTACTAGACATATAGCCCTAATATAGACATAGCCCTACTATACAGACACATACAGCCCTACTATAGACATATAGCCCTACTATAGACATGCCGCTACTATACAGACATATAGCCCTACTATAGACATATAGCCATTATTTAAAGACACATAGCTGTACTATAGACATTTTTCTCTACAATAGACATATATATAGCCCTACTATAGACATATATAGCTTTACTATAGACATATATAGCCCTGCTATGGACATAAAGCCCTTTTATAGACATGTATAGCCCTATTATAGATATGTATAGCCCTACTATAGACATATAGCCCTACTATAAAACATATATAGCCATACTATAGACATATATAGCCCTACTATAGACATATAGCTCTACTATGGACATGTATAGCGCTATTATAGACATGAATAGCCCTTCAATAGACATATAGCCCTACTATAGACATATTGCCCTACTATAAAGACACATAGTCCTACTTTAGACATATACACATACAGACGTATAATGCAGATCACCAGCAGGATAAGTGTTTGACATTGATATAAACAGGAGACATTACTGATACAGACACTCGACTGTTGGTCACAGTGGCTTGAGATGAAAAGTAAAGAGTGTAAACTTTCCCCTTCAAAAAACATAAGTCCAAGTCTACCAATGTCACTATCTGTAAATAGAGTTTATTACCTTGAAGACAGTAGTCAAGCTTTAAAACCATATTGCAATTCTCCAATAAAACAAATGGAATCAAGTAGATTATCAAAGCATTTGCTTCAGACTCAAGAGGAGTTCCTTCCTCTTATTCCTCAGTTCTAAGAATAGAGAAATCGAACGATTCTCAATCGCCCCAGTTTTTCCCAAAATGTGATGACTTTCCATTCCAGGTGACCTTTCAACAGTGGCTAATATTAGCGCTGTGCTCAAATCTCCGCAGGCCCCTTTAGAGAGGGGGGACGGGGGGAGATACCTCTTCTCTCCCCGTGGAGCATCTGTTTGAACCAGACGCACAGCAGGGGATAATGGCACAATGCCACCAAAAGCAGGGGGATCCTTCCAACCATGGGTATCACACTGTATATCTGCCATTGTGCCCCTCAATACCCAGTAGTTATTTGTCCAATTTTATGTTAATATTGTGGCAGACGGCAGGGAGAGGTGAGGGGAGTTGTTATTGAGGGGAGATGCCTGTTGACTCCACCCCTGGGCCCTATATGGAATTCCTGCCCCAACGAGGCAAGGCTGTGATCGTTAAGCCAGGGAATGCTTGGGGATAAAAGGGGAAGCAACCTGCACAAAGGGGCAGAGTAGGAGAGAGCCACGTGCGTGATGAAGAGTGGAAGAAGAGCAAGCAATACCTGTGTGATTACCCATTGTGACTTGGCCAGCGATCTCCAGCAGGTGACCATAGTTGACGGAAAGCCCGTGGAGAGGGTAAGTCAAATAACCTACACCCCCATTTCGCTATAAGGAAGAAGTTGCTGTATCAGGTCGTGAAGAAGAATGACAAATGTCTGGAGTTGTTATTAGTGCCCCGTCCCTTTGTACATATTTCCTGCAGTTTGCGCACTCCCACCTTAGACAGAATCAAGGCACGATTTTACTGGCCAGAGGTGAAGAAAGCAGTGGAGGAATACTGCCGCAGTTTCCCGGAGTGCCCGCAGGTGGCTCCAAAACCACATTTCCGCAGTCCCTTAACCTCTTCTGGCTGCATCCCTTGTTCTCAATTTCCGCCTGAAGAAATACCCTAATCTAACTGCCTGTAGCTCAGCCCCAGAGGCAAGGATATGCATATTCTTGGTATCATTTGAATGGAAACATTCTGAAGTTTGTGGAAATGTTAATTGAATGTAGGAGAATATAACACAGTAGATCTGGTGGAAGAAAAGAGAAAGAAAGAGCATACGTTTCCTGTTTTTTATTGTTGTAGCATCTTCTTTCACATGTACTAGAATAGCCACACAGTCAGATAGGATGCTGGAGATACTTTTGATGGATAACACAAGAGGGCAACTGTAGGTGTGCAAAGTTTGAGACTGATAACTTCAGGAATGTACCCAAAGCGGCCAAATTGGTGAAATGACCTATAACTATATACAACAGTGCAAATAACTATATATAACATATCAAAAAGCAATTCTAATACACACACACCATTTAAAAAATAAATATTATATTAGAAAATAAATATTTAAAAAAAACAGTACACCCTTTGGAAGTCCTCTACCAATATTTTGCTGCCTGTGCCATGTCCCATAGCAGTCTCTTTCAGATGTAAAGCAGAGGCAAATTGAACATGTGGTGCAGTTCATGCGACACAGAGCACAACGACGCCTCCATACTGTGCCCTTTTGGCCCTGAGGCACAGTCATGCCTGCAGTAATGAACTGTGGCATATGAACACCACTGGGGGCACAGGTAGAGCGGGCAGCTTGGCACCGGGGGCTCCCAGTCGGAGTCGCTATCATTTTAAATAATTTTAACATTTAAAAAAAAATGTATTTTATGAGCCTTTTATCATCACATAAAATAAACAGATATGTATTGTATAGAGCATAGGGAACAGTCACTAAGGTGAAGTGCTGTTCCATTCAACTCCGGCCTGAACAGCACCCAATGGCTATTTCATATGGAAATGGAGAGGAGTAGCAGGCGCAGTGGCCATGTGTGTGTTTGCTGTTGAAAATATAATCTGACATAGAAAATATATATATATCTGACATGGAATATATATATATTTATATATTTATATATATATATATACACATACATACATACATACATACATACAGTGGGGCAAAAAAGTATTTAGTCAGCCACCAATTGTGCAAGTTCTCCCACTTAAAAAGATGAGAGAGGCCTGTAATTTTCATCATAGGTACACTTCAACTATGACAGGCAAAATGAGAAAAAAAATCCAGAAAATCACATTGTAGGATTTTTAATGAATTTATTTGCAAATTATGGTGGAAAATAAGTATCTGGTCACCTACAAACAAGCAAGATTTCTGGCTCGACTTGTAACTTCTTCTTTAACTTCTTGCGTCGCGCAAACCCGTTTCCGGGAGCGTAATCATAGCCTCAAGCTCATTACCATAACGCAACGCTAACTATTCATGAAAATCGCAAATGAAATGAAAGAAATATACTTACTCACAAGCTTAGCCTTTTGTTAACAACACTGTCATCTCAGATTTTCAAAATATGCTTTTCAACCATAGCTACACAAGCATTTGTGTAAGAGTATTGATAGCGATAGCATTAAGCCTAGCATTCAGCGTGCAACATTTTCACAAAAACAAGAAAAGCATTCAAATAAAATAATTTACCCTTGAAGAACTTCATATGTTTTCAATGAGGAGAAACTCAGTTGGATAGCAAATGTTCATTTTTTCCCAAAATATTATTTGTGTAGGAGAAATCGCTCCGTTTTGTTCATCATGTTTGGCTAAGAAAAAAAACAGAAAATTCAGTCATTACAACGCCAAACTTTTTTCCAAATTAACTCCATAATATCGACAGAAACATGGCAAACGTTGTTTAGAATCAATCCTCAAGGTGTTTTCACATATCTATTCGATGATAAATCATTTATGGCAGTTGGGTTTCTCCTCGGAAGCAAACAGAAAAATACATGCAGCTGGAGATTACGCAATAATTGCGACTGAGGACACCAAGCGGACCACCTGGTATATGTAGTGTAAAATGGTCAATCTTCCAATGATATGCCTACAAATACGTCACAATGCTGTCGACGCTATGGGGAAACGACAGGAAGTCTAAGCTCATTCGTGACCCATACACAGCCATATAAGGAGTCATTGAAACACAGCGCCTTCAAAATCTGGGTGCACTTCCTGTTTGAAATTTCATCTTGGTTTCACCTGTAGCATCAGTTCTGGGGCACTCAGATACAATATCTTTACAGAGTGTTTTCTTTCCAAAGCTGTCAATTATATGCATAGTCGAGCATCTTTTCGTGACAAAATATCGCGCTTAAAACGGGAACGTTTTTTTTATCCAATAATGAAATAGCGCCCCCAGAGTTCCAAGAAGTTAAGAGGCTCCTCTGTCCTCCACTCGTTACCTGTATTAATGGCAGCTGTTTGAACTGGTTATCAGTATAAAATACACCTGTCCACAACCTCAAACAGTCACACTCCAAACTCCACTATGGCCAAGACCAAAGAGCTGTCAAAGGACACCAGAAACAAAATTGTAGACCTGCACCAGTCTGGGAAGACTGAATCTGCAATAGGTAAGCTGATTGGTTTGACGAAATCAACTGTGGGAGCAATTATTAGGAAATGGAAGACATACAAGACCACTGATAATCTCCCTCGATCTGGGGCTCCACGCAATATCTCACCCCGTGGGGTCAAAATGATCACAAGAACGGTGAGCAAAAATCCCAGAACCACACAGGGGGACCTAGTGAATGACCTACAGAGAGCTGGGTCCAAAGTAACAAAGCCTACCATCAGTAACACACTACGCCGCCAAGGACTCAAATCCTGCAGTGCCAGACGTGTCCCCCTGCTTAAGCCAGTACATGTCCAGGTCCGTCTGAAGTTTGCTAGAGAGCATTTGGATGATCCAGAAGAAGATTGGGAGAATGTCATATAGTCAGAAGAAACCAAAATATAACTTTTTGGAAAAACTCAACTCGTTGTGTTTGGAGGACAAAGAATGCTGGGTTGCTTCCAAAGAACACCATACCTACGGTGAAGCATGGGGGTGGAAACATCATGCTTTGGGGCTGTTTTTCTGCAAAGGGACCAGGACGACTGATCTGTGTAAAGGAAAGAATGAATGGGGCCATGTATCGTGAGATTTTGAGTGAAAACCTCCTTCCATCAGCAAGGGCATTGAAGATGAAATGTGGCTGGGCCTTTCAGCATGACAATGATCCCAAACACACTGCCCGGGCAACGAAGGAGTGGCTTTGTAAGAAGCATTTCAAGGTCCTGGAGTGGCCTAGCCAGTCTCCAGATCTCAACCCCAAAGAAAATCTTTGGAGGGAGTTGAAAGTCCGTGTTGCTCAGCAACAGCCCCAAAACATCACTGCTCTAGAGGAGATCTGCATGGAGGAATGGGCCAAAATACCAGCAACAGTGTGTGAAAACCTTGTGAAGACTTACAGAAAAGGTATTGAGATAAACTTTTGTTATTGACCAAATTTCTTATTTTCCACCATAATTTGCAAATAAATTCATTAAAAATCCTACAATGGGATATTCTGGATTTTTTTTCTCATTTTGTCTGTCATAGTTTAAGTGATGAAAATGATGAAAATTACAGGCCTCTCTCATCTTTTTAAGTGGGAGAACTTGCACAATTGGTGGCTGACTAAATACTTTTTTGCCCCACTGTAAATACACACACACACATGTAACAGTATTAGTTTAGACCGTCCCCTCGCCCATACCCGGGCGCGAACCAGTGACCTTCTGCACACATCAACAGTCACCCTCGAAGCATCGTTACCCATCGCTCCACAAAAGCCGCGGCCCTTGCAGAGCAAGGGGAACTACTACTTCAAGGTCTCAGAGCAAGTGACGTCACCGATTGAAACGCTATTTAGCGCGAACACCGCTAACTAGCTAGCCATTTCACATCCGTTACACTCACCCCCCTTTTGACCTCCTCCTTTTCCGCAGCAACCAGTGATCCGGGTCAACAGCATCAATGTAAGTAACAGTAACCGTCCCCTCGCCCATACCCGGGCGCGAACCCAGAGCAAGGGGAACTACTACTTCAAGGTCTCAGAGCAAGTGACGTCACCGATTGAAACGCTATTTAGCGCGAACACCGCTAACTAGCTAGCCATTTCACATCCGTTACACACACAAACAAACGACACATTTCATTGCAAATTGCAAAATATATATATATTTTTCTTGTTGCAAAAATATATATATATATTTATATTTCATAAAACGGCATTAGCACCCATCCAGAAGTACGTCCTGTCCTTGCAGAAAACACCTCCTCAGTTCCTGTTTGAATCATAACACTCAAAGATTCCTCAAACAAAAAATCTGTCTCACTTTCACTTTTTCACTTTCACTTTAGACTTTGACTTCGCTTTTCCTGATTTATTTGCCATGATATCTTCAATGAAATAGTTGAAAATACAACTCTCCGAAATACTGCTGCGCGTAACAAGCCTCAGAGCAACTCCTCTGATAGTCAAGGCGAGAATGGAGTTCCTTACGCGTGCATTTACAAACATGGAATGGTGGTCCAACCCAAAACCATTACATACTGGTGTTTACCTCAGCTCATTGGCTATCTACCCAGCTAGATTTCAAGAAGATCATTGGGCAGAAATACAGTCAATCAATGAAGCTTTGCTAAAATGTTTGGTGCGCAAGGAAGTAATTGCTCTTTGTCTTCAAATCAGTTCACTTCGGTCAATACTCCCCGTAAAAAAAAGACAATGATGTTTGGCTGTGTTGCAAACATCCATAGGAATGCACTGAAACCAACCATGACTAGATAAACGATTGTTTACGGTGTCGAATGCTCCGTAAAAAATTTATAGAGATGGAATTCAGGGCATAAACGGTTTACAAAATGTTTCGATTTAGGCTATAAAAATGGATTTTATCAAAGAAAACGGCACTTCATTTGATCACTGGGACCCTCAGGAAGAGAAATAAGAGCAAGATATCAGAATGTAAGTCATAATTTTACCTTCAGATGTGAATGTGTAAAAACTGTCATGGCGGAAAATGTTTCTGTTGTTGATTGCTCTTCTCAAACAAAAGCATGGTATTTGTTCTCTGTAATAGCTATTTTAAATCGGAAAACGTAGTTTGATTACCAAGATTCTAATATTTTGAAGGATGTGAGACCCTTGCATTTTCAAGAATTTTTAATGGTACGATGTTGTATTTTTAGTTGTCACTCTGAAATTTCCCCTGATGTTGATCCCAGGTGACAATGGGAGAGCAGTTGAGCCAAGCCCAGAAGCAGGAGCTGAGGGAGTTGGTCAGCCGAAACCAGGATGTGTTCTCCAGTGAACCAGTAGACAATGATTTGGTACAGCACCGCAACATCACCGAACCCGGGAAAAAGGTGAAGTTGAGACCCTACCGCATACCAGAAGCAAGGAGAGAGGCTGTCAGGACTAAGGTTAAACGATGTTGGAAGCTGATATAATCGAAGAGTCGAATAGTGAGTGGTGCAGCCCCATAGTGTTGGTGCCAAAACCAGATTGCACTTGCAATTCTGTAAAGATTTTAGAAAAGTAAATGAAATCTCAAAGTTCGACACCTACCCCATGCCCCGAATTGATGAATTTATCAAATGGCTAGGGACTGCCCTATTTATCAGCACGCTCAACCTGACAAAGGGATCCTGGCAGGTGCCGAGGCATGGGAGAAAACTGCTTTCGCCACCCAGGATGGTCTGTTCCATTGCAAGAAGCTGTCCTTTGGACTGAACAGGGCCCAGGAAATCTTCCAGAGGTTGATGGACCGGGTTCTCTGACCCCATTGGAAGTACGCGGGGGCATACATCGATGATATTGTGATCCATGGGAGTGAGTGGGAGACCCATCTAAACAAGGTGAGCACATTAGTGCAGGCCTTACGGGAGGCAGGGCTAACAGCAAACCCAAAGAAATGTTGGCTTGGCCTGCGGGAGGCTGAGTACCTGTGGTACATGATTGGGAGGGGATGTGTCAAACCCCAGATGTAGAAAGTGGTGGCAATTTGGGACTGGCCCTGCCCCCTCACCAAGAAGCAGGTGTGCACGTTTGTGAGGTTGACTAGTTACTACCAGAGATTTATTCTCCACTTTGCCTCCCTAGCCAGCCCCCTTACATATCTGACCAGGAGCCGTCTGCCCGCCCAGGTGAAGTGGACCAAGGAGGCAGAGAAAGCTTTCCAGGACCTAAAGGGAGCACTGTGTTCTGGACACGTGCTGGTGACATCGGACTTCTCCAAACCACTGGTGGTACAGACCGATGCATCTGAAACGGGTGGGTGCCGTCCTAACACAGCTCCAAGAAGGTGAGGAACACCCAGTCATGTACATTAGCCGGAAGCTGTTGCCGCGGGAACAAAGATATTCCACGGTGGAGAAAGAATGTCTGGCAATCAAGTGGGCTCTAGAAACGTTGAAGTATTACTTATTGAGACGGCACTTCACCCTCGTATCGGACTATGCACCACTGGTTTGGATGTCACGGAATAAGGACAGTAATGCCTGGGTCTCCCGCTGGTTCCTATCCTTACAGCCCTTTGCTTTCTCTGTCGTCCACAGATCAGGTGCAGCCCATGGAAATGCCAATGCCCTCTCCAGGAGGAATGCTCTAGGGAGCTAGACCGCCCCTCCCTCCCGGTCGGAGCTGAGGGGGGTGGCAGATGGCAGGGAGAGTTGAGGGGAGTGGTTATTGAAGGGAGAAATCTGGCAGCCCATTGGCTCCACTCCTGGTCCTTATATGGACGAGGCAAGGCCCCAATGAGGCAAGGCATTGATCGTTAAGCCAGGGAGTGCTTGGGGATAAAAGAGGAGGCAGCCTGCACAAATGGGTAGGAGAGAGCCAAGTGCGTGATGAATAGTGGATAATAATAGGAGAGAGCAATACCTGTGTGAATACCGTTGTGACCTGGACTGTCGGACTACCTCCCTTGTGTACCGGACCGGATTGTCTGAGAACCCGAGTGTGAGGATTACCCCTGGAAAACGGAACTGACAACGTGAACGACTTGTGGACTGTGAGGTGATTGGTGAATTCCCCCTTCTTCCCCGTGTTCAAATATTCGTAATCAACTTCCCATTTGCATTCTATTTGTGCTCATGGTAGATGTTTTGGTATTGAACTTGGTGACAATATAGAGTATGGGTGGATACAAAATGATAATGTGTAAATCAACATGAAAACATTTGAATCAACTACTATAGTAGTCATACTGTAGCACAGAAAGCACACTTGACATTTGGAGTGAAGAGCTTTTCTCAATGAGTAACAAGATGCTTGGAATGGAAGCACTGTGGTTATTTCTCGTCTTGAGGCACCAGAGGACTTTGAATCACCGAGAAGGCCTTTGCTCCATCATTACTCCCTTCTGTCCAATCAGCAATCAACAGTCGGGCTCTAGTAATGTGCTTCCCAAATGGGACCCATTTTCCAACATAGGGCTCTAGTCAAAAGTAGTGCACTGAAGGAGGAGGGTGCCATTTTGGACGCATACCATGGGGAGCCGCAGCCATGCTCCAACGCCAGGCAGAAATTCCCCATTGTCCTTCACGCCATGCAGTGTTAATCCTTAGAGCAAACTTCCATATGTCTGGACAAACTTAATTAACACCAGTCACTTCCTAGCAGAGCTGCATTAGTCTAAGCTGTTTTTTTTCTTCTAATTAGATCATTTTTACACGTGCGACAATGTTCAGCCGATGTTTAACGGCCATCGAACACTACTAACATATATTGTGGTCTTCATTTCAATTCCTCCTCTGGCTTTTGCATCAGCCATCAGTCATCAGCCATCAGCCCAAGTGATGCAAAGCCACAGCACCAAGGCAATTAATCACTAAGTCATTAGCTATGCATCAATTACTCAAGACGCCTGCCACGTTTTTGATTAGAGTGAACGAATCATGGAAGGCTGACTAACTGAATATTTAACAGTCCGCTCCAATAAGCTCTTTAATCCCTCTCTGTCTGACGACCCCTGACAGAAGGCAGAGCACATCTGTCCATGATGCAGGAACTTATTGATCAGAACAACCCTATATCAATAGACTGATACACATACATTCCAATGGTGGGTTTCCCAGTTCCTTTTGTCAGAAACTTAGTCCACTTGCTGCATGGTGCCCTCTCAGTGAAGTGGCTGTATACCTGTCTGCCAGATACCTATATGCTGCTTCTTGTAGATTAAATCATAACTTTAGTTGAACAATAATCAGATCTGTAGCCCGTAGCCTGTATGGTTCAAGTATCATTGCCCCTCCCCTGGGATGTGTGCTCACTGTGCTGCTATGGGCTGTGGTGCTATGGACCCACTCAGTACTCAATAGTGGTACAAAACATAACCCTGGGTATTAGTTAATAATTGTTTACTAGTCAGATGATAGGAAGTCATTGCTCATATGTTGGGCCATAAACAAAAACAGATACATTAACAGTAGGGTTACATCCCTGGCACCCGATTCCCTATGTAGTGCACTACTTTGGACCAGGACCCATAGTGGGGTGCCATTTGGGACACAGTCATTGCTCACCAGACGAAGTCATTGCTCATCAGTAGGGCCATAAACAAAAGCAGATACATTATATTACAATTTGATAATAGGACTGGTCCTGCATGAAATGGAATCTTCAACACCAATGGCTTTTGCAGACCAAAATACTAATGCAGATGTGAATATGAAAATATAATGTTTGTAAAGAGGTAGTAATAGAGGACAAAAAAAACAGAAATCTGTGGCTCTGTTCATCCTCCTGTATCCCCCAAGGCCAGTGATATCCAAGTAGTGGTCCAGTGTAGATTGGAGGAAGGGCACCTTCAGGGTGGAACACAGTTGGTGTCTGGGAATTGTCTTGCTTGAAGGCTTTAATGAAATTGATGAAAAGTACAGGCTTCAGTTCAGAAAAGTGTTTTTAATAAATAGAGCAATGGTTGACATGAAAAAAGGTTCTCAAACATTAATTGGCACTCCCAGGTCTATTAAATACGTGGCAATAGCCGGGTGTAATTTCTCTCCATCACAGGCACTCAATACACTGAGTTCAAAGTGATTGCAGACGTTAATTATGTTCAAAAGAGCTGTGTTGTTTCATCACACTAGATTGCAGGCAAATTAATGGCAGCAGGGGTGAAAGGAAAACCCAATAGAAGCATCATTAACATTCTCCTTTGAGATACTCATGCAGGTTCAGTGTATTGCTCAATAATCACTGCATACTCTCTGTTCATCATCATAGTCACTAACCATATATAAATGTACATACTACCTCAATCAGCCTGACTAACCGGTGTCTGTATGTAGCCTCGCTACTTTTATAGCCTCGCTACTGTATATAGCCTGTCTTTTTACTGTGGTTTTATTTCTTTACCTACCTATTGTTCACCTAATACCTTTTTTGCACTATTGGTTAGAGCCTGTAAGTAAGCATTTCACTGTAAGGTCTTCTACACCTGTTGTATTTGGAGCACGTGACAAATAAACTTTGATTTGATATTCCTCTTCTCAATACTGAACATGTAATTCCCTCCCAACAGGAGAGTATTTTGTATCAGTGATATGAAGTACAAAATCATTTTGATGGAAAAAAAATTCTGTTTCACCAAGGGTTTTTTGTGACTCTATATAGATACAGTATCGTTATTAATTTTACTGTAAGGTACCTGTTATTAGCTATTGTAGCAGGAGAGTTTGATTATTTGGTTGTCTTCCAGAAAGGTAGCGGGGTCACATTGCTGAGAACGACACTGCTTGTCTGGTTGAACAGACCTTGCAGCAAAGGTCAGCCCCCATGCCTGTATCTCCTTCCCCCCACCTCAGACACATTTCTGAAGCCCTGCATCTTTCAGAGCTGCACCAGGCATTGCTAACGGTGCTCAGGCATTCGCCCCTCTCCTCCCATGTGGTGTTCAAGCCCTGAAATGCTCCTCCTCCCATGTTAAGCTCTGGGCTAATTTTATTTATATTTATTAGCATAAATATATTTTACCAGACACTCTTATCCAGAGTGCATTACAGAAGCAATAAGGTTTGAGTTCCTTGCTCAAGGGCATATCGACAGATTTGTCAGCTCGTTAATACGAACCAGCGACCTTTCAGTTACTGGACCAACACTCTAAAACCACTAGGCCACCTCTATGTATATGAGTCCTCCTCCCCCCTCTCCTCAACCAAACTCCCATGATCCAATATGCAAATATAATTGCAAATCAATGTATTTCGAAGAAGCTCTATCGTAATGACATCCCTGGGGTACCTGATGGTGAACCTGTAGACTAAGGATCCTACTGCAGCCTCGATACTTAAGCATCACTGTAGGGTGTTGACTCTGAGATATAGGGTGATTTACATTTCCGACAACTGTCATATTACTGTTGCAAGTTACATTATGGTTAGTAACCTATTCATTTCCCCCTTTCCACTGAACTGACTTAATTCCTGATCAATGAAATAAAGACACAGTCGATACACTGATGAATGCTCCTGCAGTTTATACTGGGCAAAGTTACAACCCGGAGGTGTTCGTCAGGCTTTAATGATGAAGACCTAGTCAGTTTTTTTTAATTATAAAGACCCAGTGGTCGAAATGTTGTCTAATAATTTCACATGGTAACATAAAACAAGCTGCCATGATGACAGTAACTGTCTGTTGTGGCACAGAGGTCTGCTGTGAATGAGAACCTACATGGTTATGTGTCAACAATTAGGGATTCTCGTTCACACTTTGTATGTTGTGTCGCGGCTGTCACCATCAAACTAATGGAAATGTCACTCCGCTGAATGACACATGACAAATTGAATCTCTTGACAATTTGTTGTCGACTAAATGGAGTCTCTGGCCTCCATATCTGAAATAAATAAATTTCAATGCTTTTCTAGGATACACCAATACCTGGTCAAGCCGGATTAATCTGATAAGGACTATGTTTGCATCCCAAATAGTACCCTGTGGGCCCTAGTCAAAAGTAGTGCACTATATGGGGAATAGGGTGACATTCGAGAAGAGCCTTAAAACTAACATGGTACATATTTGACACCAACCTAAATACAGTGTAATTTTATCGTTTTCCCCCAAACCCTGCCAATCAGTATATCCTAGTACTGGATCTGATCTGCTAGCATGCAGCACTAATCATGTTAGAAACCAGTTCCTACAGAAAGACACCCATCTGGTAAACACTTCGAATGGAACCATGCAAATGAACTCTGGCTGATTATCAGTTTGATGGATAGGGAGGGGAGGTGACAAAATTACAACTCACCTGTTGATGCTGTTGGGCTAAGTGATGAATATCGACATTGCCATGGAAACGGCGAGTTGCATGTTTACTGTGCTGGAACTGGAATGTTAGGGGTGGTGTGGGTGCTGGGTGTGGAGGGGGAGCTGGGTGGATGTTTCAGAGAGAGGTGGCATAGCAGCACGGAGGGTGTCAAGGATTTGTGCATCCCAAATAGTTCCCTATTCCCGATATAGTGCACGGCCCTGGTCAGAAGTAATGCACTACATAGAATAGGTTACCATTTGGGACTGAGCAAGGGTGTCAAGGATTAGTGCTCCAACCTGCCGGTGGTAAATAACATGGGCATGCTGATATTCCCCTGCTAGAAACCCCTCATATTTTAAGTGGTTACCTAGGAAACCAGAGCGAGAGAGAATGCCCCCTAATTTCATGTTGGACTCTGAGACAGATGAGCTCTTGAGTGCACAGGGTGGGTGGATGGGGAGGGGTTTGTTTTGTGGACTAGGTCTAGTATAGTTACAGTAAAATGCATGCAAAAGCACTTCATATACAGACAATCAATATAGGGCATAATAGCAACATAAACATGCTGTAATGCTCCTGTATCATAGCTACAGCTACGGTAAATGACGTACCTCCTCAAACTGCATAGCGGTCAAATTGAGTCTTGAGATTGATTCTCAATCTACAGAGGATGATGTATTGTACAATGTCTCTCTTTTTCTCATTCAATAATTCATTTGCCAATCATGTTCATCAAGAAATGACCTTGGCAAGTTTAGCTATCTCTAATTCGTCAACGTGACCGCTTAATGCTCTAAATATTGAACAACAGCTTACAGCTCTAGAAAATCCCTCAGGACTTGGAGGCATTCCATAATGAGAAGAAGTCTCCCTGGTTCAGTTTCTACATGGTATGTTCTACAGCAGACTAGAAATCAATACTGTATCAGTGGGAATGACATCTGTGGGAAGGCTAGGGAATCAATACCTTTAGGCAGAGAATGTGGATATGGGGAGACATGTTATCAAATGATCAAATAATGAGCATCTCCAAGAAATGTGAGTGTGTGTGACAGACGCAAAGAGAGTTCAGTGGATTAAACTCTGTCAAGTTGAATCCATTGAAAAGGTGCACACGTTGTGTGTGTGTGTGTGTGTGTCTTGCAACGTGCGTGTGTAAGGTTTTGGCTGGATTTCTGAGTTCATTCATAATGTATCAAGGAGAGTGCTCATAAAGTATTACCACGCTGATCATCTCTCGAGAGTCGTCTGGCACTGATCCCAGTGCTGCCGTGGGCAACACAGGGCAGGACACACTGGGGAGGAAACCAAAGCACTTCTATTCAAATATTGATCAAACGCCAGCATCTCCCACCCAGTCAGACTCAAACTTCTGAAATCCACATCCACTTCTTACAGCAGGACAAAGAGAAAAGCAGTGGCCATAAAGTGAACTGTATCAATGAAAAGGGCTAACGTCTATATCAATGGAGAATTGAGATGACAATAACATTTTACACACCTGAAGGTAAAGGCTGCTATGAGTTGGTTTGTTGTGTTTGATTG
The DNA here is from genome assembly GCF_057628025.1 of Oncorhynchus mykiss. Classification (NCBI taxonomy): domain Eukaryota; kingdom Metazoa; phylum Chordata; class Actinopteri; order Salmoniformes; family Salmonidae; genus Oncorhynchus; species Oncorhynchus mykiss. The sequence goes on from NC_143049.1 coordinate 25,895,658, forward strand.
TGTTTTTCTTACCCTGAATTGATTTATTTGTAAACACATTCTATATGATAAATGTTGACAGTTCTCTAGTCAATGTTTTCTCTCTGCAGACCCACCCAGCAATGGACTGGGACCAGAAATTCGCTCTGGCGTTTCTAACATGAACCATTTCTTTCCTCAAGGCCCCCACACCTGCCCATTTCTTTCCTCAAGGCCCCCACACCGGCCCGTTATTATCCTCAAGGCCCCGACACCTGCCCATTTCTTTCCTCAAGGCCCCCACACCTCCCCATTTCTTTCCTCAAGGCCCCCACACCGGCCCATTATTATCCTCAAGGCCCCGACACCTGCCCATTTCTTTCCTCAAGGCCCCCACACCTGCCCATTTCTTTCCTCAAGGCCCCCACACCTGCCCATTTCTTTCCTCAAGGCCCCCACACCTGCCCATTTCTTTCCTCAAGGCCCCCACACCGGCCCATTATTATCCTCAAGGCCCCGACACCTGCCCATTTCTTTCCTCAAGGCCCCCACACCTGCCCATTTCTTTCCTCAAGGCCCCCACACCTGCCCATTTCTTTCCTCAAGGCCCCCACACCGGCCCATTATTATCCTCAAGGCCCCGACACCTGCCCATTTCTTTCCTCAAGGCCCCCAGACCTGCCCATTTCTTTCCTCAAGGCCCCGACACCTGCCCATTTCTTTCCTCAAGGCCCCCAGACCTGCCCATTTCTTTCCTCAAGGCCCCCAGACCTGCCCATTTCTTTCCTCAAGGCCCCCACACCTGCCCATTTCTTTCCTCAAGGCCCCCACACCTGCCCATTTCTTTCCTCAAGGCCCCCACACCAGCCCATTTCTTCCCTCAAGGCCCCCACACCAGCCCATTTATTTCCCCAAGGCCCCCACAACAGCCCATAGCCTCAAGGCCCCCACACCTGTCAATTTTCCTCCTCAAGGCCCCCATTTTAGCCAAATAATGATCACTCTTCACACCAAAAAATATATATATTTAGACCAGCCCACTGGGCTAAAGATAAGGACCAGACCATCTGGCATTTGCCCAAACTACCCTATTTCTGGATCTGGACCTGCCCCCAGTGAATCAGTAACTAAGTGAGTAAGTGAACCTCCACCTGTTCAACCCTCCATAGCCTAAAGAGTAGAAGACAGATGAGTGGCCTGGAACGGTCTGGTCCTAATGGACTGTGTGGAAACAGCGTAATGAGGCGATGTGTCTTCTGTAAAGGAGGGAGTCTATGGCTGTTGTCTTCATTAACCCCCAACACTGGGCTTGTGTTACATCATTCAGTTACAAAGCAGCAGGGAGAAGGTAGAGTACAGAAGTATTCCTAAAGGAGTTCTGTTGCTGGTAAATGTAATGAACCACAAGGGATTTTAACACTAAACTCCTGATGGTCTGTGGGTTAAACCGAACAGAATGGAAAATCTGTGTAGTATGTCTTAATTGTTCAATGGCCTAATGCTTGAAAGTGGACGTTAGGAATATGACCTATTCTCCATGTATTGTTTTAACGGAATAGAAACATGCATGTACAGCAGAGGCTTCCACAAGACATTTCTGCTTCCCTGAAATTATTACTGATTGAGATGTAGACCCAGGCTGTGTCTCAAATGGCACTCTATTTCCTGTATGGTGCACTACAGTAGAAAGGGAATAGGGTGCCATTTGGGACACACACACCCTGTGAGCAAACTCACCCTCTCACCACCCCCATACCTTACCATGGAGAGCTGAGCTGAGACCATCTCAGAGAGTGAACAAATGTGCTCCTTCAAAGCCCAGTAAACCATTAACTCAGAAACCACTGGAGCCAGTGGAGCAGGAAAGATGCATGGTCCTTTAAGCCATTCCAGCTCTCCTGTCCATGCGGTGAGACTGTAACCCGGCACCGTGGCACTACGCATCACATTCAGAATAAAAATGAGGTGAGGCAGCACAAACATTGAAAATGTTGTCAGCTGGGAATGGCCGTTCTGGGTGATTTAGTAACTGTGCTGGAGTCCATTACTGCCATTTATTACGCAAATGTAAATACTATGGCAAGGTTGGTCAGGTGGTTGGCTAGGGCTACTTTTAGAACTGTTGATGGTACTAAACTGAACTGAATGGGAGATGTTATGGAAAATAAAGTGGGTTACTCCCATTTTCTGTTTTCTGAACTGCCAACTACTGCTTTTAATATGGTCTGAATGGTATTCGATTGAAATCAAGTAGCATTGAGTCACTCTATCTATGGCAAGTTGGCTTTGAAATGTAGATCCTTTTTTGAAAGATCAGTAAGTTTCCACATTGAATTCATACAACATGATCCAGCAACATCAGGAAATGTGAATTAACGTGTGGATTATAATGAATGGACCTTTCTGTCGGGGTTGATACATTTGTAGTTAGGGCAATCAAGTCTGACATTTTTAAATGGAAATCAAACTTTAGACACTTGGAATACACATACTGGTTTTGAATTTCCTGCAACAACAGGGTGATCAAATGTAAACCCTACACCTGTGCACTGTGCAAAATGTTTCTGTCTTGCAACCTGTAGAGCACAACCTGTAGATACACAATCGATAAAATCGAAAAATAATTCAAGATCAGAGTTAAATCCTTTGCTTATAAAGAAGTATTTGAGCGTAGCTCAGAATCAGTACATATTTACTCAGTCCCTCAGTATAAGAGCATCAACCAGCTGCCTTATTTTTTGATAATAATATATCCCCTTGATAATTATATATCCCTTTGATAATTATATATCCCTTTGATAATAATATATCCCTTTGATAATAATATATCCCTTTGATAATTATATATCCCTTTGATAATATCATGCATTGTGTATCAATAACAACCATGAACTCTAATGAAATCAACAATCATCTTATCTTGCTACATAAAACTGAATTTCAGAAAAGAGGTTTTACGTTACCTCCTGATGGCAAATAGAGCTGTATTAAAGTGTCTTCCTCCACAGTTTCGAGATTTGACACAAATGAAAACACTACAGATGACCTTAATACTCTGACAGCCATAGGAAGTAGGGATGCTGAGGGTGCTGCAGCACCCCCTGGAAAATCTGAATCCCAAAAATATAGAAATAATATTTTTTTCACAAAGTACTACACCGGGGCTTTACTAGTCTCAGTGGATCAATATAGTGTGGATCCCCCCAAAATGTAAGCATCCCCCCACCCCCAAACTTCCTGCCGCGGCTATGTACTCTGAGCCAAATATGAGCTACTGCCAAATAGTCTTGATCTTTTTATATCATCCAGCTGTCTGGGTTTAATATGGAAAATAGATGGCTATGATATTGTGGGAGTGATGAATAATGAAAACTAATGTCAAAATAGGCCTAAACTTTTTATATATATTGTCAAATACTGCCTTAATAAATTGAAGGCATTTGGTCATTAGTAATTTCTGGATTGTTAAAGGTTAACATTTTATTTCTGAACTCTGTTCGCTTGGTGCTTGTCAGGGCATGTTTTGAGAGGACAGGCAACCAGGCCAACCAACAGACCAGTGAGACAACACTATCTGACCAGGGTAAACCCAACCAACAGGCCAGTGAGGCCACACTATCTGACCAGGGTAAACCCAACCAACAGGCCAGTGAGGCCACACTATCTGACCAGGGTAAACCCAACCAACAGACCAGTGAGACCACACTATCTGACCAGGGTAAACTCAACCAACAGGCCAGTGAGGCCACACTATCTGACCAGGGTAAACCCAACCAACATGCCAGTGAGGCCACACTATCTGACCAGGGTAAACCCAACCAACGGGCCAGTGAGGCCACACTATCTGACCAGGGTAAACCCAACCAACATGCCAGTGAGGCCACACTATCTGACCAGGGTAAACCCAACCAACATGCCAGTGAGGCCACACTATCTGACCAGGGTAAACCCAACCAACATGCCAGTGAGGCCACACTATCTGACCAGGGTAAACCCAACCAACAGGCCAGTGAGGCCACACTATCTGACCAGGGTAAACCCAACCAACATGCCAGTGAGGCCACACTATCTGACCAGGGTAAACCCAACCAACAGACCAGTGAGGCCACACTATCTGACCAGGGTAAACCCAACCAACAGGCCAGTGAGGCCACACTATCTGACCAGGGTAAACCCGACCAACAGGCCAGTGAGACCACACTATCTGATCAGGGTAAACCCAACCAACATGCCAGTGAGGCCACACTATCTGATCAGGGTAAACCCAACCAACAGGCCAGTGAGGCCACACTATCTGACCAGGGTAAACCCAACCAACATGCCAGTGAGGCCACACTATCTGATCAGGGTAAACCCAAACAAAAGGCCAGTGAGGCCACACTATCTGATCAGGGTAAACCCAAACAAAAGGCCAGTGAGACCACACTATCTGACCAGGTTAAACCCAACCAACAGACCAGTGAGGCCACACTATCTGACCAGGGTAAACCCAACCAACAGGCCAGTGAGGCCACACTATCTGACCAGGGTAAACCCAACCAACATGCCAGTGAGGCCACACTATCTGATCAGGGTAAACCCAAACAAAAGGCCAGTGAGGCCACACTATCTGATCAGGGTAAACCCAAACAAAAGGCCAGTGAGACCACACTATCTGACCAGGTTAAACCCAACCAACAGACCAGTGAGGCCACACTATCTGACCAGGGTAAACCCAACCAACAGACCAGTGAGGCCACACTATCTGACCAGGGTAAACCTGACCAACAGGCCAGTGAGGCCACACTACCTGACCAGGGTAAACCCAACCAACATGCCAGTGAGGCCACACTATCTGACCAGGGTAAACCCAAACAACAGGCCAGTGAGGCCACACTATCTGACCAGGGTAAACCCAACCAACAGGCCAGTGAGGCCACACTATCTGACCAGGGTAAAACCAACCAACATGCCAGTGAGGCCACACTATCTGACCAGGGTAAACCCAACCAACAGGCCAGTGAGGCCACACTATCTGACCAGGGTAAACCCAACCAACAGGCCAACCAACAGACCAGTGAGGCCACACTATCTGACCAGGGTAAACCCAACCAACATGCCAGTGAGGCCACACTATCTGACCAGGGTAAACCCAACCAACAGGCCAGTGAGGCCACACTATCTGATCAGGGTAAACACAACCAACAGGCCAGTGAGGCCACACTATCTGACCAGGGTAAACCCAAACAACAGGCCAACCAACAGACCAGTGAGGCCACACTATCTGACCAGGGTAAACCCAACCAACAGGCCAGTGAGGCCACACTATCTGACCAGGGTAAACCCAACCAACAGGCCAACCAACAGACCAGTGAGGCCACACTATCTGACCAGGGTAAACCCAACCAACAGGCCAGTGAGGCCACACTATCTGACCAGGGTAAACCCAACCAACAGGCCAAACAACAGACCAGTGAGGCCACACTATCTGATCAGGGTAAACCTGACCAACAGGCCAGTGAGGCCACACTACCTGACCAGGGTAAACCCAACCAACATGCCAGTGAGGCCACACTATCTGACCAGGGTAAACCCAACCAACAGGCCAGTGAGGCCACACTACCTGACCAGGGTAAACCCGACCAACAGGCCAGTGAGACTACACTATCTGACCAGGGTAAACCCAACCAACAGACCAGTGAGGCCACACTATCTGACCAGGGTAAACCCAACCAACCGACCAGTGAGGCCACACTATCTGACCAGGGTAAACCCAACCAACAGGCCAGTGAGACCACACTATCTGACCAGGGTAAACCCAACCAACAGACCAGTGAGGCCACAATATCTGACCAGGGTAAACCCAACCAACAGGCCAGCGAGGCCACACTATCTGACCAGGGTAAACCCAACCAACAGGCCAGTGAGGCCACACTATCTGACCAGGGTAAACCCAACCAACAGGCCAACCAACAGGCCAGTGAGCCACACTATCTGACCAGGGTAAACCCAACCAACAGACCAGTGAGGCCACACTATCTGACCAGGGTAAACCCAACCAACAGGCCAGTGAGGCCACACTATCTGACCAGGGTAAACCCGACCAACAGGCCAGTGAGACCACACTATCTGATCAGGGTAAACCCAACCAACATGCCAGTGAGGCCACACTATCTGATCAGGGTAAACCCAACCAACAGGCCAGTGAGGCCACACTATCTGACCAGGGTAAACCCAACCAACATGCCAGTGAGGCCACACTATCTGATCAGGGTAAACCCAAACAAAAGGCCAGTGAGGCCACACTATCTGATCAGGGTAAACCCAAACAAAAGGCCAGTGAGGCCACACTATCTGATCAGGGTAAACCCAAACAAAAGGCCAGTGAGACCACACTATCTGACCAGGTTAAACCCAACCAACAGACCAGTGAGGCCACACTATCTGATCAGGGTAAACCCAAACAAAAGGCCAGTGAGACCACACTATCTGACCAGGTTAAACCCAACCAACAGACCAGTGAGGCCACACTATCTGACCAGGGTAAACCTGACCAACAGGCCAGTGAGGCCACACTACCTGACCAGGGTAAACCCAACCAACATGCCAGTGAGGCCACACTATCTGACCAGGGTAAACCCAAACAACAGGCCAGTGAGGCCACACTATCTGACCAGGGTAAACCCAACCAACAGGCCAGTGAGGCCACACTATCTGACCAGGGTAAATCCAACCAACATGCCAGTGAGGCCACACTATCTGACCAGGGTAAACCCAACCAACAGGCCAGTGAGGCCACACTATCTGACCAGGGTAAACCCAACCAACAGGCCAACCAACAGACCAGTGAGGCCACACTATCTGATCAGGGTAAACCCAACCAACAGGCCAGTGAGGCCACACTATCTGACCAGGGTAAACCCAACCAACAGGCCAACCAACAGACCAGTGAGGCCACACTATCTGACCAGGGTAAACCCAACCAACATGCCAGTGAGGCCACACTATCTGACCAGGGTAAACCCAACAAACAGGCCAGTGAGGCCACACTATCTGATCAGGGTAAACCCAACCAACAGGCCAGTGAGGCCACACTATCTGACCAGGGTAAACCCAAACAACAGGCCAACCAACAGACCAGTGAGGCCACACTATCTGACCAGGGTAAACCCAACCAACAGGCCAGTGAGGCCACACTATCTGACCAGGGTAAACCCAACCAACAGGCCAACCAACAGACCAGTGAGGCCACACTATCTGACCAGGGTAAACCCAACCAACAGGCCAGTGAGGCCACACTATCTGACCAGGGTAAACCCAACCAACAGGCCAAACAACAGACCAGTGAGGCCACACTATCTGATCAGGGTAAACCCAAACAAAAGGCCAGTGAGACCACACTATCTGACCAGGTTAAACCCAACCAACAGACCAGTGAGGCCACACTATCTGACCAGGGTAAACCCAACCAACAGGCCAGTGAGGCCACACTACCTGACCAGGGTAAACCCGACCAACAGGCCAGTGAGACTACACTATCTGACCAGGGTAAACCCAACCAACAGGCCAACCAACAGACCAGTGAGGCCACACTATCTGACCAGGGTAAACCCAACCAACATGCCAGTGAGGCCACACTATCTGACCAGGATAAACCCAACCAACAGGCCAGTGAGGCCACACTATCTGACCAGGGTAAACCCAACCAACAGGCCAACCAACAGGCCAGTGAGCCACACTATCTGACCAGGGTAAACCCAACCAACAGGCCAACCAACAGGCCAGTGAGGCCACACTACCTGACCAGGGTAAACCCAACCAACAGGCCAGTGAGGACACACTATCTGACCAGGGTAAACCCAACCAACAGACCAGTGAGGCCACACTATCTGACAAGGGTAAACCCAACCAACAGGCCAGTGAGGCCACACTATCTGACCAGGGTAAACCCAACCAACAGGCCAGTGAGGCCACACTATCTGACCAGGGTAAACCCAACCAACAGGCCAGTGAGGCCACACTATCTGACCAGGGTAAACCCAACCAACAGGCCAACCAACAGGCCAGTGAGGCCACACTATCTGACCAGGGTAAACCCAACCAACAGGCCAACCAACAGGCCAGTGAGGCCACACTACCTGACCAGGGTCAACCCAACCAACAGGCCAGTGAGGACACACTATCTGACCAGGGTAAACCCAACCAACAGACCAGTGAGGCCACACTATCTGACAAGGGTAAACCCAACCAACAGACCAGTGAGGCCACACTATCTGACCAGGGTAAACCCAACCAACAGACCAGTGAGGCCACACTATCTGACCAGGGTAAACCTGACCAACAGGCCAGTGAGGCCACACTACCTGACCAGGGTAAACCCAACCAACATGCCAGTGAGGCCACACTATCTGACCAGGGTAAACCCAAACAACAGGCCAGTGAGGCCACACTATCTGACCAGGGTAAACCCAACCAACAGGCCAGTGAGGCCACACTATCTGACCAGGGTAAAACCAACCAACATGCCAGTGAGGCCACACTATCTGACCAGGGTAAACCCAACCAACAGGCCAGTGAGGCCACACTATCTGACCAGGGTAAACCCAACCAACAGGCCAACCAACAGACCAGTGAGGCCACACTATCTGACCAGGGTAAACCCAACCAACATGCCAGTGAGGCCACACTATCTGACCAGGGTAAACCCAACCAACAGGCCAGTGAGGCCACACTATCTGATCAGGGTAAACACAACCAACAGGCCAGTGAGGCCACACTATCTGACCAGGGTAAACCCAAACAACAGGCCAACCAACAGACCAGTGAGGCCACACTATCTGACCAGGGTAAACCCAACCAACAGGCCAGTGAGGCCACACTATCTGACCAGGGTAAACCCAACCAACAGGCCAACCAACAGACCAGTGAGGCCACACTATCTGACCAGGGTAAACCCAACCAACAGGCCAGTGAGGCCACACTATCTGACCAGGGTAAACCCAACCAACAGGCCAAACAACAGACCAGTGAGGCCACACTATCTGATCAGGGTAAACCTGACCAACAGGCCAGTGAGGCCACACTACCTGACCAGGGTAAACCCAACCAACATGCCAGTGAGGCCACACTATCTGACCAGGGTAAACCCAACCAACAGGCCAGTGAGGCCACACTACCTGACCAGGGTAAACCCGACCAACAGGCCAGTGAGACTACACTATCTGACCAGGGTAAACCCAACCAACAGACCAGTGAGGCCACACTATCTGACCAGGGTAAACCCAACCAACCGACCAGTGAGGCCACACTATCTGACCAGGGTAAACCCAACCAACAGGCCAGTGAGACCACACTATCTGACCAGGGTAAACCCAACCAACAGACCAGTGAGGCCACAATATCTGACCAGGGTAAACCCAACCAACAGGCCAGCGAGGCCACACTATCTGACCAGGGTAAACCCAACCAACAGGCCAGTGAGGCCACACTATCTGACCAGGGTAAACCCAACCAACAGGCCAACCAACAGGCCAGTGAGCCACACTATCTGACCAGGGTAAACCCAACCAACAGACCAGTGAGGCCACACTATCTGACCAGGGTAAACCCAACCAACAGGCCAGTGAGGCCACACTATCTGACCAGGGTAAACCCGACCAACAGGCCAGTGAGACCACACTATCTGATCAGGGTAAACCCAACCAACATGCCAGTGAGGCCACACTATCTGATCAGGGTAAACCCAACCAACAGGCCAGTGAGGCCACACTATCTGACCAGGGTAAACCCAACCAACATGCCAGTGAGGCCACACTATCTGATCAGGGTAAACCCAAACAAAAGGCCAGTGAGGCCACACTATCTGATCAGGGTAAACCCAAACAAAAGGCCAGTGAGGCCACACTATCTGATCAGGGTAAACCCAAACAAAAGGCCAGTGAGACCACACTATCTGACCAGGTTAAACCCAACCAACAGACCAGTGAGGCCACACTATCTGATCAGGGTAAACCCAAACAAAAGGCCAGTGAGACCACACTATCTGACCAGGTTAAACCCAACCAACAGACCAGTGAGGCCACACTATCTGACCAGGGTAAACCTGACCAACAGGCCAGTGAGGCCACACTACCTGACCAGGGTAAACCCAACCAACATGCCAGTGAGGCCACACTATCTGACCAGGGTAAACCCAAACAACAGGCCAGTGAGGCCACACTATCTGACCAGGGTAAACCCAACCAACAGGCCAGTGAGGCCACACTATCTGACCAGGGTAAATCCAACCAACATGCCAGTGAGGCCACACTATCTGACCAGGGTAAACCCAACCAACAGGCCAGTGAGGCCACACTATCTGACCAGGGTAAACCCAACCAACAGGCCAACCAACAGACCAGTGAGGCCACACTATCTGATCAGGGTAAACCCAACCAACAGGCCAGTGAGGCCACACTATCTGACCAGGGTAAACCCAACCAACAGGCCAACCAACAGACCAGTGAGGCCACACTATCTGACCAGGGTAAACCCAACCAACATGCCAGTGAGGCCACACTATCTGACCAGGGTAAACCCAACAAACAGGCCAGTGAGGCCACACTATCTGATCAGGGTAAACCCAACCAACAGGCCAGTGAGGCCACACTATCTGACCAGGGTAAACCCAAACAACAGGCCAACCAACAGACCAGTGAGGCCACACTATCTGACCAGGGTAAACCCAACCAACAGGCCAGTGAGGCCACACTATCTGACCAGGGTAAACCCAACCAACAGGCCAACCAACAGACCAGTGAGGCCACACTATCTGACCAGGGTAAACCCAACCAACAGGCCAGTGAGGCCACACTATCTGACCAGGGTAAACCCAACCAACAGGCCAAACAACAGACCAGTGAGGCCACACTATCTGATCAGGGTAAACCCAAACAAAAGGCCAGTGAGACCACACTATCTGACCAGGTTAAACCCAACCAACAGACCAGTGAGGCCACACTATCTGACCAGGGTAAACCCAACCAACAGGCCAGTGAGGCCACACTACCTGACCAGGGTAAACCCGACCAACAGGCCAGTGAGACTACACTATCTGACCAGGGTAAACCCAACCAACAGGCCAACCAACAGACCAGTGAGGCCACACTATCTGACCAGGGTAAACCCAACCAACATGCCAGTGAGGCCACACTATCTGACCAGGATAAACCCAACCAACAGGCCAGTGAGGCCACACTATCTGACCAGGGTAAACCCAACCAACAGGCCAACCAACAGGCCAGTGAGCCACACTATCTGACCAGGGTAAACCCAACCAACAGGCCAACCAACAGGCCAGTGAGGCCACACTACCTGACCAGGGTAAACCCAACCAACAGGCCAGTGAGGACACACTATCTGACCAGGGTAAACCCAACCAACAGACCAGTGAGGCCACACTATCTGACAAGGGTAAACCCAACCAACAGGCCAGTGAGGCCACACTATCTGACCAGGGTAAACCCAACCAACAGGCCAGTGAGGCCACACTATCTGACCAGGGTAAACCCAACCAACAGGCCAGTGAGGCCACACTATCTGACCAGGGTAAACCCAACCAACAGGCCAACCAACAGGCCAGTGAGGCCACACTATCTGACCAGGGTAAACCCAACCAACAGGCCAACCAACAGGCCAGTGAGGCCACACTACCTGACCAGGGTCAACCCAACCAACAGGCCAGTGAGGACACACTATCTGACCAGGGTAAACCCAACCAACAGACCAGTGAGGCCACACTATCTGACAAGGGTAAACCCAACCAACAGGCCAGTGAGGCCACACTATCTGACCAGGGTAAACCCAACCAACAGGCCAGTGAGGCCACACTATCTGACCAGGGTAAACCCAACCAACAGACCAGTGAGACCACACTATCTGACCAGGGTAAACCCAACGTACAGACCAGTGAGGCCACACTATCTGACCAGGGTAAACCCAACCAACAGACCAGTGAGACCACACTACCTGACCAGGGTAAGCCCAACCAACAGGCCAGTGAGGCCACACTACCTGACCAGGGTAAACCCGACCAACAGGCCAACCAACAGACCAGTGAGGCCACACTCTCTGACCAGGGTAAACCCAACCAACAGGCCAACCAACAGGCCAGTGAGGCCACACTATCTGACCAGGGTAAACCCAACCAACAGGCCAACCAACAAGCCAGTGAGGCCACACTATCTGACCAGGGTAAACCCAACCAACAGGCCAGTGAGACCACACTATCTGACCAGGGTAAACCCAACCAACAGACCAGTGAGGCCACACTATCTGATCAGGGTAAACCCAACCAACAGGCCAGTGAGGCCACACTATCTGACCAGGGTAAACCCAACCAACAGGCCAGTGAGGCCACACTATCTGACCAGGGTAAACCCAACCAACAGGCCAACCAACAGACCAGTGAGGCCACACTATCTGACCAGGGTAAACCCAACCAACAGGCCAGTGAGGCCACACTATCTGACCAGGGTAAACCCAACCAACAGGCCAGTGAGGCCACACTATCTGACCAGGGTAAACCCAACCAACAGACCAGTGAGACCACACTATCTGACCAGGGTAAACCCAACCAACAGACCAGTGAGGCCACACTATCTGACCAGGGTAAACCCAACCAACAGGCCAGTGAGACCACACTATCTGACCAGGGTAAACCCAACCAACAGACCAGTGAGGCCACACTATCTGATCAGGGTAAACCCAACCAACAGGCCAGTGAGGCCACACTATCTGACCAGGGTAAACCCAACCAACAGGCCAGTGAGGCCACACTATCTGACCAGGGTAAACCCAACCAACAGGCCAACCAACAGACCAGTGAGGCCACACTATCTGACCAGGGTAAACCCAACCAACATGCCAGTGAGGCCACACTATCTGACCAGGATAAACCCAACCAACAGGCCAACCAACAGGCCAGTGAGGCCACACTATCTGACCAGGGTAAACCCAACCAACAGGCCAACCAACAAGCCAGTGAGGCCACACTATCTGACCAGGGTAAACCCAACCAACAGGCCAGTGAGACCACACTATCTGACCAGGGTAAACCCAACCAACAGACCAGTGAGGCCACACTATCTGATCAGGGTAAACCCAACCAACAGGCCAGTGAGGCCACACTATCTGACCAGGGTAAACCCAACCAACAGGCCAGTGAGGCCACACTATCTGACCAGGGTAAACCCAACCAACAGGCCAACCAACAGACCAGTGAGGCCACACTATCTGACCAGGGTAAACCCAACCAACAGGCCAGTGAGGCCACACTATCTGACCAGGGTAAACCCAACCAACAGGCCAGTGAGGCCACACTATCTGACCAGGGTAAACCCAACCAACAGACCAGTGAGACCACACTATCTGACCAGGGTAAACCCAACCAACAGACCAGTGAGGCCACACTATCTGACCAGGGTAAACCCAACCAACAGGCCAGTGAGACCACACTATCTGACCAGGGTAAACCCAACCAACAGACCAGTGAGGCCACACTATCTGATCAGGGTAAACCCAACCAACAGGCCAGTGAGGCCACACTATCTGACCAGGGTAAACCCAACCAACAGGCCAGTGAGGCCACACTATCTGACCAGGGTAAACCCAACCAACAGGCCAACCAACAGACCAGTGAGGCCACACTATCTGACCAGGGTAAACCCAACCAACATGCCAGTGAGGCCACACTATCTGACCAGGATAAACCCAACCAACAGGCCAGTGAGGCCACACTATCTGACCAGGGTAAACCCAACCAACAGGCCAACCAACAGACCAGTGAGGCCACACTATCTGATCAGGGTAAACCCAACCAACAGGCCAACCAACAGGCCAGTGAGGCCACACTATCTGACCAGGGTAAACCCAACCAACAGGCCAACCAACAAGCCAGTGAGGCCACACTATCTGACCAGGGTAAACCCAACCAACAGGCCAGTGAGACCACACTATCTGACCAGGGTAAACCCAACCAACAGACCAGTGAGGCCACACTATCTGATCAGGGTAAACCCAACCAACAGGCCAGTGAGGCCACACTATCTGACCAGGGTAAACCCAACCAACAGGCCAGTGAGGCCACACTATCTGACCAGGGTAAACCCAACCAACAGGCCAACCAACAGACCAGTGAGGCCACACTATCTGACCAGGGTAAACCCAACCAACAGGCCAGTGAGGCCACACTATCTGACCAGGGTAAACCCAACCAACAGGCCAGTGAGGCCACACTATCTGACCAGGGTAAACCCAACCAACAGACCAGTGAGACCACACTATCTGACCAGGGTAAACCCAACCAACAGACCAGTGAGGCCACACTATCTGACCAGGGTAAACCCAACCAACAGGCCAGTGAGACCACACTATCTGACCAGGGTAAACCCAACCAACAGACCAGTGAGGCCACACTATCTGATCAGGGTAAACCCAACCAACAGGCCAGTGAGGCCACACTATCTGACCAGGGTAAACCCAACCAACAGGCCAGTGAGGCCACACTATCTGACCAGGGTAAACCCAACCAACAGGCCAACCAACAGACCAGTGAGGCCACACTATCTGACCAGGGTAAACCCAACCAACATGCCAGTGAGGCCACACTATCTGACCAGGGTAAACCCAACCAACAGGCCAGTGAGGCCACACTATCTGACCAGGGTAAACCCAACCAACAGGCCAACCAACAGACCAGTGAGGCCACACTATCTGACCAGGGTAAACCCAACCAACAGGCCAGTGAGGCAACACTATCTGACCAGGGTAAACCCAACCAACAGGCCAGTGAGGCCACACTATCTGACCAGGGTAAACCCAACCAACAGACCAGTGAGACCACACTATCTGACCAGGGTAAACCCAACCAACAGACCAGTGAGGCCACACTATATGACCAGGGTAAACCCAACCAACAGACCAGTGAGACCACACTACCTGACCAGGGTAAACCCAACCAACAGACCAGTGAGGCCACACTATCTGACCAGGGTAAACCCAACCAACAGGCCAACCAACAGACCAGTGAGGCCACACTATCTGACCAGGGTAAACCCAACCAACAGGCCAGTGAGGCAACACTATCTGACCAGGGTAAACCCAACCAACAGGCCAGTGAGGCCACACTATCTGACCAGGGTAAACCCAACCAACAGACCAGTGAGACCACACTATCTGACCAGGGTAAACCCAACCAACAGTCCAGTGAGGCCACACTACCTGACCAGGGTAAACCCAACCAACAGGCCAGTGAGACCACACTATCTGACCAGGGTAAACCCAACCAACAGACCAGTGAGGCCACACTATCTGACCAGGGTAAACCCAACCAACAGACCAGTGAGGCCACAATATCTGACCAGGGTAAACCCAACCAATAGTCCAGCGAGGCCACACTATCTGACCAGGGTAAACCCAACCAACAGGCCTACCAACAGACCAGTGAGGCCACACTATCTGATCAGGGTAAACCCAACCAACAGGCCAGTGAGGCCGCACTATCTGACCAGGGTAAACCCAACCAACAGGCCAGTGAGGCCACACTATCTGACCAGGGTAAACCCAACCAACAGACCAGTGAGACCACACTATCTGACCAGGGTAAACCCGACCAACAGGCCAACCAACAGACCAGTGAGGCCACACTATCTGACCAGGGTAAACCCAACCAACAGGCCAGTGAGACCACACTATCTGACCAGGGTAAACCCAACCAACAGACCAGTGAGGCCACACTATCTGATCAGGGTAAACCCAACCAACAGGCCAGTGAGGCCACACTATCTGACCAGGGTAAACCCAACCAACAGGCCAGTGAGGCCACACTATCTGACCAGGGTAAACCCAACCAACAGGCCAACCAACAGACCAGTGAGGCCACACTATCTGACCAGGGTAAACCCAACCAACATGCCAGTGAGGCCACACTATCTGACCAGGATAAACCCAACCAACAGGCCAGTGAGGCCACACTATCTGACCAGGGTAAACCCAACCAACAGGCCAACCAACAGACCAGTGAGGCCACACTATCTGATCAGGGTAAACCCAACCAACAGGCCAACCAACAGGCCAGTGAGGCCACACTATCTGACCAGGGTAAACCCAACCAACAGGCCAACCAACAAGCCAGTGAGGCCACACTATCTGACCAGGGTAAACCCAACCAACAGGCCAGTGAGACCACACTATCTGACCAGGGTAAACCCAACCAACAGACCAGTGAGGCCACACTATCTGATCAGGGTAAACCCAACCAACAGGCCAGTGAGGCCACACTATCTGACCAGGGTAAACCCAACCAACAGGCCAGTGAGGCCACACTATCTGACCAGGGTAAACCCAACCAACAGGCCAACCAACAGACCAGTGAGGCCACACTATCTGACCAGGGTAAACCCAACCAACAGACCAGTGAGACCACACTATCTGACCAGGGTAAACCCAACCAACAGACCAGTGAGGCCACACTATCTGACCAGGGTAAACCCAACCAACAGGCCAGTGAGACCACACTATCTGACCAGGGTAAACCCAACCAACAGACCAGTGAGGCCACACTATCTGATCAGGGTAAACCCAACCAACAGGCCAGTGAGGCCACACTATCTGACCAGGGTAAACCCAACCAACAGGCCAGTGAGGCCACACTATCTGACCAGGGTAAACCCAACCAACAGGCCAACCAACAGACCAGTGAGGCCACACTATCTGACCAGGGTAAACCCAACCAACATGCCAGTGAGGCCACACTATCTGACCAGGGTAAACCCAACCAACAGGCCAGTGAGGCCACACTATCTGACCAGGGTAAACCCAACCAACAGGCCAACCAACAGACCAGTGAGGCCACACTATCTGATCAGGGTAAACCCAACCAACAGGCCAACCAACAGGCCAGTGAGGCCACACTATCTGACCAGGGTAAACCCAACCAACAGGCCAGTGAGACCACACTATCTGACCAGGGTAAACCCAACCAACAGGCCAGTGAGGCCACACTATCTGACCAGGGTAAACCCAACCAACAGACCAGTGAGACCACACTATCTGACCAGGGTAAACCCAACCAACAGACCAGTGAGGCCACACTATCTGACCAGGGTAAACCCAACCAACAGGCCAGTGAGACCACACTATCTGACCAGGGTAAACCCAACCAACAGACCAGTGAGGCCACACTATCTGATCAGGGTAAACCCAACCAACAGGCCAGTGAGGCCACACTATCTGACCAGGGTAAACCCAACCAACAGGCCAGTGAGGCCACACTATCTGACCAGGGTAAACCCAACCAACAGGCCAACCAACAGACCAGTGAGGCCACACTATCTGACCAGGGTAAACCCAACCAACAGGCCAGTGCGGCAACACTATCTGACCAGGGTAAACCCAACCAACAGGCCAGTGAGGCCACACTATCTGACCAGGGTAAACCCAACCAACAGACCAGTGAGACCACACTATCTGACCAGGGTAAACCCAACCAACAGACCAGTGAGGCCACACTATATGACCAGGGTAAACCCAACCAACAGACCAGTGAGACCACACTACCTGACCAGGGTAAACCCAACCAACAGACCAGTGAGGCCACACTATCTGACCAGGGTAAACCCAACCAACAGGCCAACCAACAGACCAGTGAGGCCACACTATCTGACCAGGGTAAACCCAACCAACAGGCCAGTGAGGCAACACTATCTGACCAGGGTAAACCCAACCAACAGGCCAGTGAGGCCACACTATCTGACCAGGGTAAACCCAACCAACAGACCAGTGAGACCACACTATCTGACCAGGGTAAACCCAACCAACAGTCCAGTGAGGCCACACTACCTGACCAGGGTAAACCCAACCAACAGGCCAGTGAGACCACACTATCTGACCAGGGTAAACCCAACCAACAGACCAGTGAGGCCACACTATCTGACCAGGGTAAACCCAACCAACAGACCAGTGAGGCCACACTACCTGACCAGGGTAAACCCAACCAACAGACCAGTGAGGCCACACTATCTGACCAGGGTAAACCCAACCAACAGGCCAACCAACAGACCAGTGAGGCCACACTATCTGACCAGGGTAAACCCAACCAACAGGCCAGTGCGGCAACACTATCTGACCAGGGTAAACCCAACCAACAGGCCAGTGAGGCCACACTATCTGACCAGGGTAAACCCAACCAACAGACCAGTGAGACCACACTATCTGACCAGGGTAAACCCAACCAACAGACCAGTGAGGCCACACTATCTGACCAGGGTAAACCCAACCAACAGGCCTACCAACAGACCAGTGAGGCCACACTATCTGACCAGGGTAAACCCAACCAACAGGCCAACCAACAGGCCAGTGAGGCCACACTACCTGACCAGGGTAAACCCAACCAACAGGCCAACCAACAGACCAGTGAGGCCACACTATCTGACCAGGGTAAACCCAACCAACAGGCCAGTGAGGCAACACTATCTGACCAGGGTAAACCCAACCAACAGGCCAGTGAGGCCACACTATCTGACCAGGGTAAACCCAACCAACAGACCAGTGAGACCACACTATCTGACCAGGGTAAACCCAACCAACAGTCCAGTGAGGCCACACTACCTGACCAGGGTAAACCCAACCAACAGGCCAGTGAGACCACACTATCTGACCAGGGTAAACCCAACCAACATGCCAGTGAGGCAACACTATCTGACCAGGGTAAACCCAACCAACAGGCCAGTGAGGCCACACTATCTGACCAGGGTAAACCCAACCAACAGACCAGTGAGACCACACTATCTGACCAGGGTAAACCCAACCAACAGACCAGTGAGGCCACACTATCTGACCAGGGTAAACCCAACCAACAGGCCAGTGAGACCACACTATCTGACCAGGGTAAACCCAACCAACAGACCAGTGAGGCCACACTATCTGATCAGGGTAAACCCAACCAACAGGCCAGTGAGGCCACACTATCTGACCAGGGTAAACCCAACCAACAGGCCAGTGAGGCCACACTATCTGACCAGGGTAAACCCAACCAACAGGCCAACCAACAGACCAGTGAGGCCACACTATCTGACCAGGGTAAACCCAACCAACATGCCAGTGAGGCCACACTATCTGACCAGGGTAAACCCAACCAACAGGCCAGTGAGGCCACACTATCTGACCAGGGTAAACCCAACCAACAGGCCAACCAACAGACCAGTGAGGCCACACTATCTGATCAGGGTAAACCCAACCAACAGGCCAACCAACAGGCCAGTGAGGCCACACTATCTGACCAGGGTAAACCCAACCAACAGGCCAACCAACAAGCCAGTGAGGCCACACTATCTGACCAGGGTAAACCCAACCAACAGGCCAGTGAGACCACACTATCTGACCAGGGTAAACCCAACCAACAGACCAGTGAGGCCACACTATCTGATCAGGGTAAACCCAACCAACAGGCCAGTGAGGCCACACTATCTGACCAGGGTAAACCCAACCAACAGGCCAGTGAGGCCACACTATCTAACCAGGGTAAACCCAACCAACAGGCCAACCAACAGACCAGTGAGGCCACACTATCTGACCTGGGTAAACCCAACCAACAGGCCAGTGAGGCCACACTATCTGACCAGGGTAAACCCAACCAACAGACCAGTGAGACCACACTATCTGACCAGGGTAAACCCAACCAACAGACCAGTGAGGCCACACTATCTGACCAGGGTAAACCCAACCAACAGGCCAGTGAGACCACACTATCTGACCAGGGTAAACCCAACCAACAGACCAGTGAGGCCACACTATCTGATCAGGGTAAACCCAACCAACAGGCCAGTGAGGCCACACTATCTGACCAGGGTAAACCCAACCAACAGGCCAGTGAGGCCACACTATCTGACCAGGGTAAACCCAACCAACAGGCCAACCAACAGACCAGTGAGGCCACACTATCTGACCAGGGTAAACCCAACCAACAGGCCAGTGAGGCAACACTATCTGACCAGGGTAAACCCAACCAACAGGCCAGTGAGGCCACACTATCTGACCAGGGTAAACCCAACCAACAGACCAGTGAGACCACACTATCTGACCAGGGTAAACCCAACCAACAGACCAGTGAGGCCACACTATATGACCAGGGTAAACCCAACCAACAGACCAGTGAGACCACACTACCTGACCAGGGTAAACCCAACCAACAGACCAGTGAGGCCACACTATCTGACCAGGGTAAACCGAACCAACAGGCCAACCAACAGACCAGTGAGGCCACACTATCTGACCAGGGTAAACCCAACCAACAGGCCAGTGAGGCAACACTATCTGACCAGGGTAAACCCAACCAACAGGCCAGTGAGGCCACACTATCTGACCAGGGTAAACCCAACCAACAGACCAGTGAGACCACACTATCTGACCAGGGTAAACCCAACCAACAGTCCAGTGAGGCCACACTACCTGACCAGGGTAAACCCAACCAACAGGCCAGTGAGACCACACTATCTGACCAGGGTAAACCCAACCAACAGACCAGTGAGGCCACACTATCTGACCAGGGTAAACCCAACCAACAGACCAGTGAGGCCACAATATCTGACCAGGGTAAAACCAACCAATAGTCCAGCGAGGCCACACTATCTGACCAGGGTAAACCCAACCAACAGGCCTACCAACAGACCAGTGAGGCCACACTATCTGATCAGGGTAAACCCAACCAACAGGCCAGTGAGGCCGCACTATCTGACCAGGGTAAACCCAACCAACAGGCCAGTGAGGCCACACTATCTGACCAGGGTAAACCCAACCAACAGACCAGTGAGACCACACTATCTGACCAGGGTAAACCCGACCAACAGGCCAACCAACAGACCAGTGAGGCCACACTATCTGACCAGGGTAAACCCAACCAACAGGCCAACCAACAGGCCAGTGAGGCCACACTACCTGACCAGGGTAAACCCAACCAACAGGCCAACCAACAGACCAGTGAGGCCACACTATCTGACCAGGGTAAACCCAACCAACAGGCCAGTGAGGCAACACTATCTGACCAGGGTAAACCCAACCAACAGGCCAGTGAGGCCACACTATCTGACCAGGGTAAACCCAACCAACAGACCAGTGAGACCACACTATCTGACCAGGGTAAACCCAACCAACAGTCCAGTGAGGCCACACTACCTGACCAGGGTAAACCCAACCAACAGGCCAGTGAGACCACACTATCTGACCAGGGTAAACCCAACCAACAGGCCAGTGAGGCAACACTATCTGACCAGGGTAAACCCAACCAACAGGCCAGTGAGGCCACACTATCTGACCAGGGTAAACCCAACCAACAGACCAGTGAGACCACACTATCTGACCAGGGTAAACCCAACCAACAGACCAGTGAGGCCACACTATCTGACCAGGGTAAACCCAACCAACAGGCCAGTGAGACCACACTATCTGACCAGGGTAAACCCAACCAACAGACCAGTGAGGCCACACTATCTGATCAGGGTAAACCCAACCAACAGGCCAGTGAGGCCACACTATCTGACCAGGGTAAACCCAACCAACAGGCCAGTGAGGCCACACTATCTGACCAGGGTAAACCCAACCAACAGGCCAACCAACAGACCAGTGAGGCCACACTATCTGACCAGGGTAAACCCAACCAACATGCCAGTGAGGCCACACTATCTGACCAGGGTAAACCCAACCAACAGGCCAGTGAGGCCACACTATCTGACCAGGGTAAACCCAACCAACAGGCCAACCAACAGACCAGTGAGGCCACACTATCTGATCAGGGTAAACCCAACCAACAGGCCAACCAACAGGCCAGTGAGGCCACACTATCTGACCAGGGTAAACCCAACCAACAGGCCAACCAACAAGCCAGTGAGGCCACACTATCTGACCAGGGTAAACCCAACCAACAGGCCAGTGAGACCACACTATCTGACCAGGGTAAACCCAACCAACAGACCAGTGAGGCCACACTATCTGATCAGGGTAAACCCAACCAACAGGCCAGTGAGGCCACACTATCTGACCAGGGTAAACCCAACCAACAGGCCAGTGAGGCCACACTATCTGACCAGGGTAAACCCAACCAACAGGCCAGTGAGGCCACACTATCTGACCAGGGTAAACCCAACCAACAGGCCAACCAACAGACCAGTGAGGCCACACTATCTGATCAGGGTAAACCCAACCAACAGGCCAACCAACAGGCCAGTGAGGCCACACTATCTGACCAGGGTAAACCCAACCAACAGGCCAACCAACAAGCCAGTGAGGCCACACTATCTGACCAGGGTAAACCCAACCAACAGGCCAGTGAGACCACACTATCTGACCAGGGTAAACCCAACCAACAGACCAGTGAGGCCACACTATCTGATCAGGATAAACCCAACCAACAGGCCAGTGAGGCCACACTATCTGACCAGGGTAAACCCAACCAACAGGCCAGTGAGGCCACACTATCTGACCAGGGTAAACCCAACCAACAGGCCAACCAACAGACCAGTGAGGCCACACTATCTGACCAGGGTAAACCCAACCAACAGGCCAGTGAGGCAACACTATCTGACCAGGGTAAACCCAACCAACAGGCCAGTGAGGCCACACTATCTGACCAGGGTAAACCCAACCAACAGACCAGTGAGACCACACTATCTGACCAGGGTAAACCCAACCAACAGACCAGTGAGGCCACACTATATGACCAGGGTAAACCCAACCAACAGGCCAGTGAGGCAACACTATCTGATCAGGGTAAACCCAACCAACAGGCCAACCAACAAGCCAGTGAGGCCACACTATCTGACCAGGGTAAACCCAACCAACAGGCCAGTGAGACCACACTATCTGACCAGGGTAAACCCAACCAACAGACCAGTGAGGCCACACTATCTGATCAGGGTAAACCCAACCAACAGGCCAGTGAGGCCACACTATCTGACCAGGGTAAACCCAACCAACAGGCCAGTGAGGCCACACTATCTAACCAGGGTAAACCCAACCAACAGGCCAACCAACAGACCAGTGAGGCCACACTATCTGACCAGGGTAAACCCAACCAACAGGCCAGTGAGGCCACACTATCTGACCAGGGTAAACCCAACCAACAGGCCAGTGAGGCCACACTATCTGACCAGGGTAAACCCAACCAACAGACCAGTGAGACCACACTATCTGACCAGGGTAAACCCAACCAACAGACCAGTGAGGCCACACTATCTGACCAGGGTAAACCCAACCAACAGGCCAGTGAGACCACACTATCTGACCAGGGTAAACCCAACCAACAGACCAGTGAGGCCACACTATCTGATCAGGGTAAACCCAACCAACAGGCCAGTGAGGCCACACTATCTGACCAGGGTAAACCCAACCAACAGGCCAGTGAGGCCACACTATCTGACCAGGGTAAACCCAACCAACAGGCCAACCAACAGACCAGTGAGGCCACACTATCTGACCAGGGTAAACACAACCAACAGGCCAGTGAGGCAACACTATCTGACCAGGGTAAACCCAACCAACAGGCCAGTGAGGCCACACTATCTGACCAGGGTAAACCCAACCAACAGACCAGTGAGACCACACTATCTGACCAGGGTAAACCCAACCAACAGACCAGTGAGGCCACACTATATGACCAGGGTAAACCCAACCAACAGACCAGTGAGACCACACTACCTGACCAGGGTAAACCCAACCAACAGACCAGTGAGGCCACACTATCTGACCAGGGTAAACCGAACCAACAGGCCAACCAACAGACCAGTGAGGCCACACTATCTGACCAGGGTAAACCCAACCAACAGGCCAGTGAGGCAACACTATCTGACCAGGGTAAACCCAACCAACAGGCCAGTGAGGCCACACTATCTGACCAGGGTAAACCCAACCAACAGACCAGTGAGACCACACTATCTGACCAGGGTAAACCCAACCAACAGTCCAGTGAGGCCACACTACCTGACCAGGGTAAACCCAACCAACAGGCCAGTGAGACCACACTATCTGACCAGGGTAAACCCAACCAACAGACCAGTGAGGCCACACTATCTGACCAGGGTAAACCCAACCAACAGACCAGTGAGGCCACAATATCTGACCAGGGTAAACCCAACCAATAGTCCAGCGAGGCCACACTATCTGACCAGGGTAAACCCAACCAACAGGCCAACCAACAGGCCAGTGAGGCCACACTACCTGACCAGGGTAAACCCAACCAACAGGCCAACCAACAGACCAGTGAGGCCACACTATCTGACCAGGGTAAACCCAACCAACAGGCCAGTGAGGCAACACTATCTGACCAGGGTAAACCCAACCAACAGGCCAGTGAGGCCACACTATCTGACCAGGGTAAACCCAACCAACAGACCAGTGAGACCACACTATCTGACCAGGGTAAACCCAACCAACAGTCCAGTGAGGCCACACTACCTGACCAGGGTAAACCCAACCAACAGGCCAGTGAGACCACACTATCTGACCAGGGTAAACCCAACCAACAGGCCAGTGAGGCAACACTATCTGACCAGGGTAAACCCAACCAACAGGCCAGTGAGGCCACACTATCTGACCAGGGTAAACCCAACCAACAGACCAGTGAGACCACACTATCTGACCAGGGTAAACCCAACCAACAGACCAGTGAGGCCACACTATCTGACCAGGGTAAACCCAACCAACAGGCCAGTGAGACCACACTATCTGACCAGGGTAAACGCAACCAACAGACCAGTGAGGCCACACTATCTGATCAGGGTAAACCCAACCAACAGGCCAGTGAGGCCACACTATCTGACCAGGGTAAACCCAACCAACAGGCCAGTGAGGCCACACTATCTGACCAGGGTAAACCCAACCAACAGGCCAACCAACAGACCAGTGAGGCCACACTATCTGACCAGGGTAAACCCAACCAACATGCCAGTGAGGCCACACTATCTGACCAGGGTAAACCCAACCAACAGGCCAGTGAGGCCACACTATCTGACCAGGGTAAACCCAACCAACAGGCCAACCAACAGACCAGTGAGGCCACACTATCTGATCAGGGTAAACCCAACCAACAGGCCAACCAACAGGCCAGTGAGGCCACACTATCTGACCAGGGTAAACCCAACCAACAGGCCAGTGAGACCACACTATCTGACCAGGGTAAACCCAACCAACAGACCAGTGAGGCCACACTATCTGATCAGGGTAAACCCAACCAACAGGCCAGTGAGGCCACACTATCTGACCAGGGTAAACCCAACCAACAGGCCAGTGAGGCCACACTATCTGACCAGGGTAAACCCAACCAACAGGCCAGTGAGGCCACACTATCTGACCAGGGTAAACCCAACCAACAGGCCAACCAACAGACCAGTGAGGCCACACTATCTGATCAGGGTAAACCCAACCAACAGGCCAACCAACAGGCCAGTGAGGCCACACTATCTGACCAGGGTAAACCCAACCAACAGGCCAACCAACAAGCCAGTGAGGCCACACTATCTGACCAGGGTAAACCCAACCAACAGGCCAGTGAGACCACACTATCTGACCAGGGTAAACCCAACCAACAGACCAGTGAGGCCACACTATCTGATCAGGGTAAACCCAACCAACAGGCCAGTGAGGCCACACTATCTGACCAGGGTAAACCCAACCAACAGGCCAGTGAGGCCACACTATCTAACCAGGGTAAACCCAACCAACAGGCCAACCAACAGACCAGTGAGGCCACACTATCTGACCAGGGTAAACCCAACCAACAGGCCAGTGAGGCCACACTATCTGACCAGGGTAAACCCAACCAACAGGCCAGTGAGGCCACACTATCTGACCAGGGTAAACCCAACCAACAGACCAGTGAGACCACACTATCTGACCAGGGTAAACCCAACCAACAGACCAGTGAGGCCACACTATCTGACCAGGGTAAACCCAACCAACAGGCCAGTGAGACCACACTATCTGAACAGGGTAAACCCAACCAACAGACCAGTGAGGCCACACTATCTGATCAGGGTAAACCCAACCAACAGGCCAGTGAGGCCACACTATCTGACCAGGGTAAACCCAACCAACAGGCCAGTGAGGCCACACTATCTGACCAGGATAAACCCAACCAACAGGCCAACCAACAGACCAGTGAGGCCACACTATCTGACCAGGGTAAACCCAACCAACAGGCCAGTGAGGCAACACTATCTGACCAGGGTAAACCCAACCAACAGGCCAGTGAGGCCACACTATCTGACCAGGGTAAACCCAACCAACAGACCAGTGAGACCACACTATCTGACCAGGGTAAACCCAACCAACAGACCAGTGAGGCCACACTATATGACCAGGGTAAACCCAACCAACAGACCAGTGAGACCACACTACCTGACCAGGGTAAACCCAACCAACAGACCAGTGAGGCCACACTATCTGACCAGGGTAAACCCAACCAACAGGCCAACCAACAGACCAGTGAGGCCACACTATCTGACCAGGGTAAACCCAACCAACAGGCCAGTGAGGCAACACTATCTGACCAGGGTAAACCCAACCAACAGGCCAGTGAGGCCACACTATCTGACCAGGGTAAACCCAACCAACAGACCAGTGAGACCACACTATCTGACCAGGGTAAACCCAACCAACAGTCCAGTGAGGCCACACTACCTGACCAGGGTAAACCCAACCAACAGGCCAGTGAGACCACACTATCTGACCAGGGTAAACCCAACCAACAGACCAGTGAGGCCACACTATCTGACCAGGGTAAACTCAACCAACAGGCCAACCAACAGGCCAGTGAGGCCACACTACCTGACCAGGGTAAACCCAACCAACAGGCCAACCAACAGACCAGTGAGGCCACACTATCTGACCAGGGTAAACCCAACCAACAGGCCAGTGAGGCAACACTATCTGACCAGGGTAAACCCAACCAACAGGCCAGTGAGGCCACACTATCTGACCAGGGTAAACCCAACCAACAGACCAGTGAGACCACACTATCTGACCAGGGTAAACCCAACCAACAGTCCAGTGAGGCCACACTACCTGACCAGGGTAAACCCAACCAACAGGCCAGTGAGACCACACTATCTGACCAGGGTAAACCCAACCAACAGGCCAGTGAGGCAACACTATCTGACCAGGGTAAACCCAACCAACAGGCCAGTGAGGCCACACTATCTGACCAGGGTAAACCCAACCAACAGACCAGTGAGACCACACTATCTGACCAGGGTAAACCCAACCAACAGACCAGTGAGGCCACACTATCTGACCAGGGTAAACCCAACCAACAGGCCAGTGAGACCACACTATCTGACCAGGGTAAACCCAACCAACAGACCAGTGAGGCCACACTATCTGATCAGGGTAAACCCAACCAACAGGCCAGTGAGGCCACACTATCTGACCAGGGTAAACCCAACCAACAGGCCAGTGAGGCCACACTATCTGACCAGGGTAAACCCAACCAACAGGCCAACCAACAGACCAGTGAGGCCACACTATCTGACCAGGGTAAACCCAACCAACATGCCAGTGAGGCCACACTATCTGACCAGGGTAAACCCAACCAACAGGCCAACCAACAGACCAGTGAGGCCACACTATCTGATCAGGGTAAACCCAACCAACAGGCCAACCAACAGTCCAGTGAGGCCACACTATCTGACCAGGGTAAACCCAACCAACAGGCCAACCAACAAGCCAGTGAGGCCACACTATCTGACCAGGGTAAACCCAACCAACAGGCCAGTGAGACCACACTATCTGACCAGGGTAAACCCAACCAACAGACCAGTGAGGCCACACTATCTGATCAGGGTAAACCCAACCAACAGGCCAGTGAGGCCACACTATCTGACCAGGGTAAACCCAACCAACAGGCCAGTGAGGCCACACTATCTAACCAGGGTAAACCCAACCAACAGGCCAACCAACAGACCAGTGAGGCCACACTATCTGACCAGGGTAAACCCAACCAACAGGCCAGTGAGGCCACACTATCTGACCAGGGTAAACCCAACCAACAGGCCAGTGAGACCACACTATCTGACCAGGGTAAACCCAACCAACAGACCAGTGAGGCCACACTATCTGATCAGGGTAAACCCAACCAACAGGCCAGTGAGGCCACACTATCTGACCAGGGTAAACCCAACCAACAGGCCAGTGAGGCCACACTATCTGACCAGGGTAAACCCAACCAACAGGCCAACCAACAGACCAGTGAGGCCACACTATCTGACCAGGGTAAACCCAACCAACAGGCCAGTGAGGCAACACTATCTGACCAGGGTAAACCCAACCAACAGGCCAGTGAGGCCACACTATCTGACCAGGGTAAACCCGACCAACAGACCAGTGAGACCACACTATCTGACCAGGGTAAACCCAACCAACAGACCAGTGAGGCCACACTATATGACCAGGGTAAACCCAACCAACAGACCAGTGAGACCACACTACCTGACCAGGGTAAACCCAACCAACAGACCAGTGAGGCCACACTATCTGACCAGGGTAAACCCAACCAACAGGCCAACCAACAGACCAGTGAGGCCACACTATCTGACCAGGGTAAACCCAACCAACAGGCCAGTGAGGCAACACTATCTGACCAGGGTAAACCCAACCAACAGGCCAGTGAGGCCACACTATCTGACCAGGGTAAACCCAACCAACAGACCAGTGAGACCACACTATCTGACCAGGGTAAACCCAACCAACAGTCCAGTGAGGCCACACTACCTGACCAGGGTAAACCCAACCAACAGGCCAGTGAGGCACACTATCTGACCAGGGTAAACCCAACCAACAGACCAGTGAGGCCACACTATCTGACCAGGGTAAACCCAACCAACAGACCAGTGAGGCCACAATATCTGACCAGGGTAAACCCAACCAATAGGCCAGCGAGGCCACACTATCTGACCAGGGTAAACCCAACCAACAGGCCTACCAACAGACCAGTGAGGCCACACTATCTGATCAGGGTAAACCCAACCAACAGGCCAGTGAGGCCGCACTATCTGACCAGGGTAAACCCAACCAACAGGCCAGTGAGGCCACACTATCTGACCAGGGTAAACCCAACCAACTGACCAGTGAGACCACACTATCTGACCAGGGTAAACCCGACCAACAGGCCAACCAACAGACCAGTGAGGCCACACTATCTGACCAGGGTAAACCCAACCAACAGGCCAACCAACAGGCCAGTGAGGCCACACTACCTGACCAGGGTAAACCCAACCAACAGGCCAACCAACAGACCAGTGAGGCCACACTATCTGACCAGGGTAAACCAAACCAACAGGCCAGTGAGGCCACACTATCTGACCAGGGTAAACCCAACCAACAGGC